>NW_017805002.1:312394-323767 GCF_001891065.2 Hippocampus comes
CCCACTTGAAAAATCACAAATATATTTCAAAAACAAGTGAAAAAAAGTCACGGGTTCATTCGTGTGAATAGTTTTGAGACAAATCTGCTACCTGATGTGAAGCCATCACACTTCCACTGTTGACAGAAGCTTTGGTGTGGAAAACACAAATCAACATTCAAGTCAAACGTTCTTCTCGATTGCCTTTTGATTTTCAGCTGAGGTCTCCTTGTTGGCGGCGTGCTAGCTAACTGCCCCCTTTGCTGACGTTGTTTTTTACGATAACGTCCCGTGACATAGTGAGTAACAACAAAAAAATTCGAGGAGCAACGTGTCGCAATTATGCTCCCCAATTGTCGACATCAAAACACTCACAGATAAACGGCGAAGTCAGTTTAAAATGTTAAAATTACTCACTGAGAACAGGGCTTGTGGACAGCGGAAAAACTTGCTAATTGAACCGGATGTGGTCCCGTTCTTGTGCTTGTTCTTATTCTTCTTCGGTCTATTGGATCTCCTTAGTTCATATCGCCCCCTACTGTCCAGGAAAGCACAGAGGCGTATGGCAAGCAATCGGAAACAGAATCAAATTGAAGTACGGTATACAATACAATACAATACAATACAATACAATACAATACAATGCAATACAATACAATACAATACAATACAATACAATACAATACAATACAATACAATACAATACAATACATGCTGATTTATATCGCGCTTTCACAACAGTGGCAGCTGTAACAAAGCGCTTAACAAAACAGTTAACATAAAGTAAAATAATAAACACAACACACAATATTGGCCAAGCATGCAAAAACACAAAAGGAATTGACTTTCCCAGTTACCAATCGTCCAATACAATACATCTTGATTTCTACAGCGCTTCCACAACGGCTGCAATAAAGCGCTTTCCAGAATTTGGGCAAATTATCCTTTGCCGGTCGGTGGGGGACATCATCCCCAACCATCTCACCAATCATAGTTTGTTTCTTTTTTCCTTCTCACGCGGGCTCGTGTGACAGGGGGCCTGTAAATACATTTTGAAAATTTTGACATTTTTATGCCAGAGTGGCCTCATGGTAAAAGACATCGTGGGGTTGGCAAGGCAAAGCCAGTTAAAATCCCACCATATGCTCCATTTATAAATTTAGCAAAAATTGAACCCGGGTTTCCCATCACGTCCCCCAAAGGCGACACTCGTCCCGTAAGTCCGTGTTTTTCAAACTTTTTTGAGCCAAGTCACACTTCTTTCATTGAAAAAATCTCGCGGCACACCACTAGAATTGGAATCAAATGAGCACAAAGAAAAAAGTATTGTATAATCTTTCATATTTATTTTTTCACTGTCGTCCTGCATGGGACACAAATTCGCTTGTCTCTCGTGGTCGAAATACAAGACAATTGGCTAGCTGTTGCTGCTCCCTAGCGGTATGGAAGAGTACTACATGATTACTTTTTGGGCGATAGACCGCACAGGTATACAAATTGAATATTTTACCGCGGCACTCTGGCACAGGGTTTGAAAAACACTGCCATAAGTGACCACTCCACGGGAGACACCAATCGTCTCAACAATCATCTTTTATTTTTTTTCACCCTCGTGGTTGGTTTGTTACCTGTGACTACATATAAAACTGGCGACATTTTCGTCACGCAGTGGCGTAATGGTAAAAGGCATCTCGTGGTAGTCAGGTGAAACCAGTGCGAGTCCCACCATCGGCTCCAATTATAAATTTTGCAAGAATCGAACCCGGGCTTCCCGTTACGTTCCCCAAAGGCAAAGCTCGTCCCATAAGTGACCACTCCACGAGAGACACCAACCGTCTCACAAATTCTCTTCTTTTTTATACCTTCAAAAACGGACTTGTGTTGCTTCATGCCAGTTATGCGATCACTCACGTCAAGTATTACTGCATGGATTTATGAGCGAAATTCATGTCGGCGCTGAGTTAATTGGCTGCAGTGAGCTCACGTCACTCGTTACGAATTGTTTTCTCCATTTGTACACCAAGCAGGGTGCATGGTGCTATCCAAGTTGAAGTCTGGATTGCCAAATGGGTTATTCGCTGCAGGAACAGCACACTGTGATTTGCGTTTTTTTTTTTTTTGGTCCTTTCAATGATCCCGAACTGAAACCATTATTTTTTAAATGAATTCTTCCCACAACCGCTGGTCGACTGGTTCGCGCATCGGCCTTCCAGTGCAGAGGTCCCGGGTTCGGTTCCAGCCTTCCTGTGTGGAGTTTGCATGTTCTCTGCGTGGGTTTTCGCCCGCATTTTACAGGTTCATGAAACACCAAATTCTCCCTAGATGTGTGTGAGTGCAGACGGGTGTTTGTTGATCTGTGTCTTGCGATAGGCCGGCAACCAGTTCAGGGTGTCCCCCGCGTACTGACCAAAGACAGCTGGGATAGGCTCCAGCACCCCTCAAACTCTTGCGAGGACAAGCAGCTTGGAAAATGGATGGATGGATGAATTTCCGCCACACAGCTTTTTCAATTAAAAAAAGGTGCACTATGAATAAAAGAATACTTTGGTTCATGGTTACATCTTTTTCTTTCCACACTGATTCCATTTCATTGAAATTCAACATATTAGATTAACTTGATGTCAGCTTTATTCTCCATACATGTTTCATTCATTACAATCTTGTGTATCCAAATAAATTAAAAAAAAAAAAAAACACCAGTGAAGACATTTCGGCATGGTTGTGATGCACACACAGACGAGGAAAATAACAGTATGGGACTGCTGTTAACACTTCGGGGTCGTTCAGAGTGGTCTTTCAGGACATTCCTGTGCAATAAAAACCCAAAACTGCCTCGAAAATGCAGTATGTTTGAAATAAAGAATATCCACACGATTCTTACAAAAGCATTTTTTTTTCATTGTTGGGCCCTTTTGTGGAGTCATTTTTAATCAGCATGCAGCGCTCCCTGCGCAAATATGCACAAACTTCATTTTCTTCCAGAGTGTGTTCGGTCCAAAAGACACGAAATGGAGGAAGCGCTCAACAGTGCATTTCCTCTCATGCTGGCTTCATCAAACAACGATTACATTCACGACGAGGATACATTCTTTTCCCATTCAAAAGCACGACATCACTTTGACAATAATTGGCACCTTCTAAGTTATCGGTCATCGGCACTTCTATCGACATTTTCAAGAGTAAACGCAACGACCTGGGCGAAGCGATGCACACCTTTTTCTTTTTCCATCTGAATGTTTCAAAGGACGTCCCTGAAGGCACAAGCAAGGAAATCCCATTGTTTCTTGAAGGGCAGTGCTGAGCTTCATGCTGCCAAAATGCGGCTGGCAGGTCAGGCGCACTTTGAACTGGTCTTCATTTGAAACCGCAACACACGGAAGGGACGACCTGGAAATCATGTGACTCGAGAGGCACTGGAAGGGCCTCGGGGTTGTCTCTGTGGCACCTCTCCTCAGCTATTCGTGGAAAACGAACCCTTCCGGGGAAAGCGGTTACTACAGTGGCCGGCTCATACGAAAGTAGTAAATTTGGTCGGAGATGTAGAACTGATCGTTCTCAGACTGTTATTCAAGATCTTTATTTGCTGGGAAGCAGCCAAGATTAGCCTGGGTTGTTCGCATAAGCCACAGAGTGTTTGTTACCTCAGGCTAAGACATGACAAGAGGTGTCATTTTTATTTTATTTTACAATTGCTACATTTAAGGATGCTATTGTGTTTTGGGTTCATAGTTCAGGGAAGTATTTACAGTTTAACATATTTGGAGCCGTACTAAACATTTTGGGGGGCGGGAGGGGGTTCAATTCCTCAAGAGGGATTGGTCCCGGTTTCCCTTGGAAAGGGGATTGTGGCGTTTACTGTTTCTGAATATTTACAGCAAACAGACATCATCACGTGAAACAGCAAAGACATGTATCGCATTCGCCCATCATTTGACTTGCTACGGTTTGGTCAGTGCGCACCAGTGAGAAGTGACTGCATTCCCAGTGTGAAGCTTGCCAAACAATGCGCCGCACTCATCTCACCTCAAAGCCCCCCCGTTTCCTCCCGCGCTTGCCTTCGATGCGCACAAACATGGGCGAACGCACTGCGGCATGGAGGACGGCCTGAGCCCTTTTTCAAAAATGAACCCCGACGTCGGGTCAAATATCGCTGGTCCTTGTAGTCATGGTGAGATCTCCCAAGGTGGAAAAGAAGTCCTCCATCTCCTTCTCCAGGAGTTTGTTGCGGTTCTCGGCGTCCTCCCGAGCTCGCTCCGAGTTGCGCAGTTTGATCTCCAGCATGCGCTGCCGCTTCTTCTCCTGCTCCATCTCCTGCTCCAAACGCTCCATGTGGGCACACAAGGCAGCGCTGGAGTCCTCCAACCTGGACACGGCCATCCACACGCGCCAGAGTTTATGTTTTGAGACTAATAGAGTGACCTCGCTTACAACTTAACTGCCGACGGAAATAAAAAGTCCACAAGCGCGCCTGTTCAAATGCCAGGTTTTTGTGACATCGGAAATGAGACTAAGACAATTCATTTCAAAACTTTTTTTTTTTTAAATGATTTACGTCGGTCTCTCAATTTACTGTACGTATAAGTTCTTAGCTTTTCACATATCGTCAGCGAAGTTGTGTACTCACTTTTGGATCCTGACCTCGTAAGCTGCCTTCTGTTTCCTGAGCTCGTCCTTGAGGCCCTCGACCAGACCGCTCAGCGTGACGCCGGCTCCGTCTCCGTCGTCAGACGTGACGACGCACGCAACTCCGGCGAGCACGCCGGCGTTGTCGTTCTCGCTGCCGTTGCCCAGCTCCATGGCCTCGGAGCTGTCCTGCTCGGAGCTCAATGGCTCCGTGGCTGCTCCTCCGTCCCGTCCTCTATCGGGCCCCCTCTGACTCTCCGCCCACTCCCCCTTATGACCGCCGTCGCAGCTGTGGTGGGCCGAAGCATCGCCGCTCGCCGAGTCTGGCGCCGAGATCTCACAGGAGGAGGTGGACCAAGGAGTGCTGCCGACACTCTGCACGCTACCCATGCTCGACGAGGAGGTGACGTTGTCATAGGTGGAGAGTCTCTGCGAAGAGCCGGTGGAGTCCCGGTCTCGGGCTGACCTTTCACCCGACGAGGTACGTCTGTGCCCCCTCAAGGAGGACAAACCGTTCATCAGCCAGTTGCCGCTTCCTCCTCCCCCACCGGAAGACGCGGCGCTCGGTTCCGCCGCCGAGCCGCTCTGCTTCGGCTGTGGCTGACAACGAGGCGTCGAGGAGCTCTTAAAAGAATACTTCCACGAGGGGATGCTCTTCGCTTGTTTACTCGGGCTCACAACTGTCTCCCCCTTTGCCGAGGAAGACCCCAGTCTCGGCCCGGGGTTTGAGGTCTGCGCGGGGGCGACGGCGGCGCACAGTTTGGCTTCGAGTGATGAGGCACTGCTGTTCAGTTCTTGGTCTGGGTTGGAGACGGGGCAGCTCTGCAGGTCCTCTTCCGAGATCCAGGCACCGAGGCTTCGATTGAGGAGCAGGTGCTCCGCTTGAGGGGCAACGAGGTCTTCCTGGTCCCTCCCTGAATACAAACGCTTGTGTTCCCTGATAAGGACCGTCATGAGGTGCTGCACCAAAGAGGTACCTAAGGCAAAATGGATCACATGGACTTTCACGTACTGTACTGTTTTCATGCTTTTTAGCGATCCATCCCAGTCCTATTTGTAGAACTCTTGTGATTTCATTTCATATTCAATGATAAATTTACCCCCCCCCCCTTTATACATGCCGTTTTTCTTCAATTGCCTGTCCTTTGAATCAGCTGTTTATTAAGACAAGGCCAACATTTTGCATGCACCGCCAAACTAAAATGGCACGGAAAGTCTACAAAAAAGCATGACAATCTCGTCTCCTAAAATCTGGGAGGAAGTGGATGCTCATCATTTTCGACATTGTACCTTCCATGATAGTGACCGGGTCTTCCATCTTGGGTCGAAGGATATTGGGCCCAAACACTGTGGCCAGGTTCTGGACGCTCATCTTGTTTTCATTACAGTGGGACTGGACTTCGTCGAGGAACCTCGAAATGACGACAAATGACATTTCATTTCGCGGCTGCACTTGCGGTGACGGAATTGCCATCCCGACGATAAACTTACTTGCATATGTACTTGAGGAGATTGTAATTAGGCAGAGGTAGCGTGTTGACTTGCTTGCCGAGCTCCTGAACCCCCTTGTCGAAAAGGAAAATGTTTCAACAACCGGCAGCTAGTGCCAAGACACAAACGCAAGCGGCGGCCAAGTGCACACTTACCTCCTCCTCATCTTTGGCCAGAAGCTGCGCGCATGTTAGAAAGTCTTCGTATTTGCAGAAGGGAATGACGGGTTCAGGCAGCTCTCGCAGGTACAACTTCAGCAAGGAGGCCACCGTGTGAACGTCTGTGTTGCTGCAGGGGAATTTACCAAAAGGGATGCCACACGTCTTCAGTCAACAGGTTTGTTTCTCCGCTTCTTCGGAATCGCTTGACGTTGCCTACCTGTCAAAAAGAGGCTTGTCGCCACAGTCGAAGGCCTCTTGCAGATCTTTGACCAGGTTGGCCTGGCCGGGCATTCGGAAGAGACCCTCCTCGTCCAAGCCCCTCTCCCTGATGAAATCCACACACTGCTCCACCAGCAGCGGCGCCAGCCGGGTGCCAAACTTCTTCTCATACTGCACCGTGTCCTCTAATCGTTGGCCGAATATCCCTGGAGAAACAAACAACAACAAAAAGATTATTCTGTAGTTTAACAAGCTCATTTATCCACTGAAGATATGCTTGACATATTCCTATGTCGTGGCATCTGGGTGAACAAAGAACTATGCTGAAGTGAGGTTGCTGAGCTTCATGAAGAAAAGCAGTGCTATCGAGTGTCTTTGTTTCAACAAATAGTTCAACAAGTTGCGACGCGACTGAGAAGCAGAAACAAACCATGTTGCTGTTCAAAGCGAGCCAAGTTTGGCTTGACTTTTAAGCAGCCCAAGCCCATCGCTTTGCTCATGACACAAAAAGCTGGATTAGCTAATAACAGAAAAATATAGAGGGAATAACCGTGCAATCAAGAGACTTGTGTTCAGATTACACTTGTTTCGGGCATGCGGCTCTTGCAGTGGTTACCGCTCGACACTCGAAGCGTTGGCTTTACCTCCTCCAAACGGTGCCCAGATGACCCGCCGGATGGCCTTGACCCAGTCATCCATGTCTGTCTGGGAGTTGGCCATGAGCAGGAAGGATTCATGGCTGATCGGTGGGCGGTCCTTCTCCCCCGTTCCACCTGCAAACACATACAATGGCTATATAAGGGCTGTGCATGCATTTTATTTTTTTTTTTAATTACGCGCACTCTATTATACACATTAGGATTGTAAAACTGGAATTCTTATTTTACAGTATACGTGGTCACTTAACTCTGAATTAAAAATAAAAGTGTACACGTTGCAAAATGTTTAATGTGTTGAAAAAAATAAAAAGGACTGTACCGTCTGTGACATGAAACCCAAGCAAACACGCTGTGAATGTTTCTCACCACTAGACGGCAGCAGAGCTCAAGCAAATTAATTCAAGGGTTGTTCTCACCATACGTCAGCTTTCACTGAGAGCAGATTGTGTCATTGAAAAGATAAATACTCGAGTAAAAAAAAAAAAACAATCAAGGTCACAATAAAATCGCTAGACATCTTGTTTCTTTGGTCAATAAAAAAAGATACATCATGCAAGAAAGCAAATTAGAATTGGACAAAAAAAAAAAACATCCATTCTGCACTAAACAGCATTTTGATTTTAAAAAAGTGCACTTTATTTCATAATCACGGGGTGATGGTGCGACCACATTCAGTCATTCAGCTGTGAGAGTCGGAGTCCAAATATAAACAGTAGTGCCATCAAGCGAAATGCTATTGTCACCCAGCTTTGCAAACTCACACCATCATGATGATCGCACCGGTTTGTCTTTTGATGTACACTTGATGTGGTCAACTCAACGCTGATTATTTATTGTTTTGCCCCCAAACACGATGCACAAACCTAGCGTGGGAGATACGGATTGACACCACAGGCAGCCAGTGGATTTGCCTGCACAGCTGAGATAACTTGAAATGAGACTCGAAATGTAAAGACAGGACTCAGACATTAAGGAGCCTGGACATCTTTTGATTCCGCTCCGGAGAATCACATCCCGATAACGCACACAGACAGAGTTAGCCCGCACAAAATCAATGCGCCCAAAGCCAGCGGACAGCAAAAACCACAACAGCATCTCAGCTTGAAGTGAATGAATGTCGAGTACAAAGATCCCCGTCGGAGCGAATTAAGATAAGAGCGACTGGCAGGCTTTGGAGACAATTTCCAAGATGAGCTCCTCTTGAGGTGAATGGAACCTATTGCGGTGTGTCGACATGGCGTCAGGCAGATGTTGACATTTGAGCTCGCCGGGAGGCTGATTGATAAACAGAGTGTGTCAGGCTGGAGCATTTGAGTGTTTATCGATGATACAGCCTCAATTACAACTGCACTTTTTGCCAGACAGTACACACAGGCGGTGCTGGCGGGAAGCAGGGAGGCACTGCGGCATTTACGTGCCGGAAATGATTTCACAACAAACAAGAAAGTCATCCTTTTATAATTGCCTGAAAGCAAAGGTACATTAAACAAAAAAAGTCCTTTGAAGGAATCGCAACCACTTTCTAATTGACCATAGGAGGACTTTTTAAAGCACTCTCGAGATCAAGTGTGCAGCTGCCACAAGTTAAGAAGACAACAATGGAGCTGTCAAAAAGTGAAGCATGGAGAGTCTGTCATCGAAATGCACAAGTGCAGTCAATGAACTGGGGGGGGGGGGCTATCATTTTCAACAGCCTCTGACATATCCACACCTACTCCTTTCTTCTCTGTGATGTCCTGTCTTCGTATTATTCAGACTTGACACAGATGTGGATCGGATGAGCCAAAATGGGCCATTTTATGCAATATCGCAAATCGGATCCGTGAAATAACATATCGCAGCAAACACAATCTCTTGCACATCCAGAAATGCGTTATATTGTGGTAATTTCTTTTGGAGGGGTGTGCAACAAAAACAACATAGCCGTGCAACCAAAAACAGGAGATTGTGCTTCTCCACGATGTCACAAAGTTAGCTTACATCGAGTGAAGAGCTCCGCTGCCCCAATGCCTCCTCTCGGCGTTTTACTACTCTAGTTAAAAAGCTCCAGCATCTGTTTCCCGTTACCTTGGAGATGTTGCTTCTTCAGCGTGTCCGGCTTACAGCAGACCGGCCCCATGTCTGCGCCAACAGTTCAGACCAGAGCTGGAACCGGCTCCGGGTCTCCCTTTGCACCTAAACCCTGCAAGCATGGAGCGCCTTGGCCTCCGCTTGGAAGCAGATCACGACGCAGGTAGCAACAGCGACGGCCTGCAAGCTGCAAGCGCGGCACGCTCGGTGCCAAACGGGAACGGAATCCATCCAAATGAGTCCCACTCCGACAACTACGTCTTGCCTCTTTTCATGGGCCGCTTTCTTCCCGTCTCGCCTATTGAGCATTGTGGGCAGCAGGTCCTTTCCCTCAGCCCCCCTGGGGAGAAGTAAATCCCTGAAGGGGAGTGTGACGAGGCTCTCTCTTTCCCCCTCTCTCTCTCTTTTGGTCTGTGTCACTTGTGTGTGCTGGAAGATGGGTTGTCCTCCAATCTTTGCCAAATAAACTTGTGTGCACACTAAAAAAAAAAAAAAAGGTCTGGGGAGGGGATGGTGCCAATCAATTACTGTGAGATACAGTCTGCACAGACTTTGGGTTCTTCTGCGCCGACTAGTTCAAGCAATGCAAATTATTGTCTGGCCAGTTTGCACTTTCTAACGCTTGCATCCATTTCAGCATTACCACCGCGGTATTATACAGATTTCAATGCGACAAAGGTCAAACAACCTCAAACCTGACAAGTCGGTACGTAGACTGATTGTGTCGTCGTGCAGCCACAGCTCTCGGATCCCGCTTCATCCGAGCAAAACAGAACTTTACGCCCTGTGTCAGCTACTATATTAAAAAAAAAAAAAAAAAAACTAAACTGCTGCTGTTTGCCCGAAATGCTGCCAGGATTTCTTTTCCAGACAGTAACTACGATTGGAAAACAGTCTATTATTTGTGGTATAAGTTGGCGTCGGTGTGGACAAGGAAGGCATCTCACCGTCTGCCGAGTTATGTAAGGTCATTGTTCTCAGTGACCTTGGAAAGGTGCAAACAAGGCATATGGACAGACATGAAATAGCACAGGAAACAAGAATGATGTGCTGAATTAATTTAAAAAATAACGACCGGACATCTCAGTTTGCTTGTGCGTGACCGTCACTGAACGCATAGGGGCAATCTAAACGCTCCAGGTGAGTGTCCAGATGTGTGCGCTTTGCATCACTTTCCGCCTGATGACATTTCCAATGGGGCTGTGTGCCCCTGGCGAGAGGCTCAATGGAGTTCGCACCCTTCCGCAACGTTGACCGGCCATAAACTAAACACACAGGAGACTCACAAGTTGGTCGTCCACTCCAAACACAAGGAGAGGTCCTCCGAGCAAACACAGCGTGCCACAGGCAGCGAGAGCGGACTCGACATTATCCCGGTGCTCGGATTCAACAGCGCATGGTCTGATTGTAACTCGCTCATTGCTTCATCTCAAAACGTATCCCTGCAGAATAGCTATTAGGGCAATACTAGACTCCTGAGACTCGCCCCTTGCATTAAATTGGTGTTTCACCATGACACACTGGAC
Source organism: Hippocampus comes (assembly GCF_001891065.2). NCBI lineage: Eukaryota > Metazoa > Chordata > Actinopteri > Syngnathiformes > Syngnathidae > Hippocampus > Hippocampus comes. The sequence continues at coordinate 323,123 of NW_017805002.1, forward strand.
ATGTGAAGGTACACAAATAATATAAGAGTACAAAAAAAACCCCAAAAAACTGATTAGCATTGCCACCGATGAAATGAGAATGTTACTCTGACTTGCACAATGGTGCCACCTGTTGTTTACGTCAAGAAATCTTACTTGGCACAATCTCAAAAAGATGTCTTCCTGGTTCATCTGGGTTGGCGGTGAGCTCGTTCACCTGGCAGGCCTGCAGAGGGATGCAGCCCTGAAATGTACAAAAAAAACAACACTGAGCTTCAACAAAAGCAGAAAGCGCAATTTGCTGTCGTTTGTGGCTTGACCTGTAAGAGGCAAATCATTATTTCATATTTTTTCCCCATTTTCTCACCCTTGTAATCCAACGGGGAGCCACACAGAAGATCAGAATATATGATCAAGATCAATCCCCTATCGAGGTGCGACAAACTACGACCAAGTGAGCTGTGAAAAGATGCCAGCGTCTGTGAATCTGCTGACTGGCATCCTCCAGCAAGTCTGGCGAATTGCCTCAGTCTGTGGGCCGGGCCCTCGCCAACATTAGTAGCCATGGCAACAAATGGAAGAGGCGGGTGCTGGTTGCGGCACAGGGGAAGTGTTGGAACTGGGGGATTGAAGGTTCGGGTCGGGGGTGCGGTGGTAGTTGGGGGG
>NW_017805002.1:323782-333863 GCF_001891065.2 Hippocampus comes
ATGCCCAGTGCTGAGAACAACGCAGGCAGCAGGGGATTTTAAAGTGCTCACCTCATCGCAGACAATCACACCATTTGGGGGGGAAGTGCACACGGAAAATACTCGACGAGTGCCTTTGAAATTGATCTGGCAAACAGAAATGCAGTGAGGTCACAATTTTCTTTCATTATTTGTACGGGGGAGGAATTCTATTGCAACAATAAGCCGACATCTCCCCCTCCTCTCGCAGAGCACCACTCCCAGTTTCAAATATCCCATCGATTAAAAGATCAGAGAGACGACCACGGCAGGATGACACTTTCGCACACATCCCGTTTTCAGACGGGGAGGCCACGTCGATGCAGATGACCGTTCCTCCTCACTATATGTGCGCCGGAGACCTGATCCCATCGGTGTTTTCAAATCAATACAGCTCGGATGAGTATTGGCAAGCTGTGATTACAGGGCAGTCTGTGGACCCGCTCCGTCATTCGGTCCCCATAGAATAGAGCGACTGCAATGAGTCGAAGACGTCATCCGATGTGGTGTGTGCTCTTTGTACGTGGGTGTGAGGGAAAAGACAGCCATGGCAGATGGGCCTCTACATTAAATAAACAGCAGTCATCCAGAATGAAAAAAAAAAAAATCAATACAAATGTCAAGGTTTCAGTCAGGAATTCGAAGCGATGATGATGTTTTAAATGGCGCGTGTGTGCGTGTCTGATGAAGATGGACCTATTGTTGGATTACATCACCCCTTCTTGTTAGCCCATTGTAAGCCTATTCGGCTAACCTGCTGCAACACCCCCCTCCCGCACCCCCTCAACCCGAGCAAGGCCAGTCGAGTGACACGCCCACTCCATTACTCGTAAGTGGTTATTAAAGAGGGAAAGGATGAGTCAGCGCACGGCCACAAAAGGTGTCTTCAATTGAGAAAGCAATCGAATCAATTAGGGCATTTTTTTTCCTTATAAATATTTTTAGTTTGATGCACTAATGGAGGAGGGAACCAAGCGCTCTGCTGCGTGTACTAGCAGCACTTAGACCGGAACTGCCAGTCTCGAGTGTCTTGAGCCATTAGCACAGTGTTAAAACCTCATTCGTAAGCTACATTATTTGGTGGCGATTGGTAATTTTATGATACCAACTCCAGCAAAATGGGGGAAAAAAAAGGTGAAAAGTATGACTAGGTTCCAAAAATTAAAAGACCCCGAAAAGTGAATTCAGAGATTTTGTTGAAAAATAATTTCGAGTAACAGCTTCAACGTGCGCCTGGCTTTGCAATTACCTGTGGTTTGGTTTCGTCTTCGTCCTTGTAGAAGTCGAGCTGTTCTGAGCGCAGCACGAACCAGCGCAGTTGCCAGTTTTTCATGATGCTGCGCTGCTTCTTGAGCCAGCCGGCCTTTAGCGCCCCCTCCTGGAGGCTAGGCGAGGCTGGCTGGCAAGAGCCCCGCGTCACCTCGCCCATCACCATGCTCTTGGACCTGGCTGCACACACATTTCCATTTTCAGTGGGCGCACAAAAGTACAGTAGGCAGTCTGAATTTTTGGAGAAGCAAAGACACTTGTGACAAATGTCTGGTAAAAATGCTTCAGTCGAAAAAAATTGGATTTTTTTTTTTGCTGTTATATAAAACACCCATTTGATAACTTGGCACAAAAAGGAAAAAAATTGCATTCAGTAAACATCTTGTTGTCACCATCTGTTAAAAAAGGGCCCATTTTTTGTTTTCAAATGAACAGCAAAAGTCAGAAAAATAAATGGTCAAATAAAGCACAGATTTAAATAAAGTAACACACGCCGCTGAATGCAGGCTCCTCAATGATTGAGTTGACAAAGATTAGACGACTCCATTATCCATCTTGGCCCGTTGCCCTGTTTTCCTTTTTTTCCTTTTCACCCCTGCAGTGTTATCTTTCATTGCGTATGCCGCTCATCACTCAGGAACACACAACCTTCTGCCCCCGGGCTAGAACACCTCAAGATGAGATACAGAGGCAGCAGGGCACAAATATGAATTGAACACAAATAATGTCGAGACAGTGATGGCGGCGCACCCACAACACACACGCTTCCTGTAGCCTGGGGTGACAGGGATTGTACCACCCCGCCACCCCCACCCGCCTTCCATTTGGAAGGTCCTTGGGAGAGACTTATTGCCTCGCCACAAGCCAAAAGAAAGGCAAACAGCTTTGGCTGGAGATAATAGGACCACGTGGGACCGACTGATTCATTCTCAACAAATGCGCGAAACCTGAGCTGGCTCCACGGCGGTTTCAAACCAAAGGGGACAGGCGGGCGGTATAGCCGTGTCCCAATGCGACATCCGTCTTTCCACGACGGCGAGAACACACGTTGCCCTTATCTTCAAACAAGTTCACGACAGCAGCAGGGGTTCAAGTTGCAAGGACATTTGGCTGCTAACCCGGCCATATGGATTTATGGGACACAGGTACGAACTCCTGGCAGGCTATGCAAACAAGGCGATGCAATTTAATGATCATGAATAATTTACACGACTCAACTGCGCAGATGACCTCCCTTGCGTGCGTGTAGAGGATATGATCAATGTTGCGGAGGGTATATGGTGATGGAGAAATGATCAATTGTATTTGATTGTCTTGTTTTCTTTTTCAGCATACATAGGATGTTTTATAAGCACGACTGCTCCATTTATAGAAAAAAAAATGACCGGCATGCAGTTAGATTAGATTCAGTTAGTCGCTCTTTGACCTTGTCTCCAAGGTGGGACGTGTTTGATTCATTTGAACTGTCATGGTTCAATGGCTACCCAGTTAAAAAAAAAATCTGTAAATCTAATACCGTGACAAATAGAATAATACCCACGGTTACAAAAGTATTCACGTGGGAATATGCTCCGAAATGCGGCTGTGATAAATGCGCACTGCTATCGAGGCGTTTTGAATGTCTTCTTTTTCTTCTCGTAAAAAGGCCAAGTCATCCAAATGGCCGAAAGAAATCTCAGTGAGATCACTTCAAGGAGGAATTATGAGACGAAGCCGACACAGTTGTGGCACCGCATCACTCAAGAGGCCTGACTGATGTCAACGTCCGCTCCGCAAATACGTCACATTGAAGAATGTACTCTGCACGCTTGGCCATAGACGACTTTATTTGTTAAGTGGACGTTTCGGGCTCTTTGGCATTTAGTGGAAGAGTAACACCAGCATTACATTTGAGGGCTACTCGTTTGCTTATCAGAATATGCCGAGGATAATTTTTGCAGCAAAGTTCAATGAAAGCAACAGAGCCATGTTGGAACACGATGATAAGAATTTTCAGACGAGCAACACTGGCAAATTTCTCTTTGCTCATCCTTCTTTTGATAAGTCTCTCGTTTTTACCAAACACCACATCCATCATGTCGTAATCGAAGTGAAGCTCCATTGTCATATTTCACGTTAATGACGCTTATCCCTCCATGAGTCTTCCTTAGACGCGGTCCAGTTATCATTCCTGTGGCGCTGTTTTTCACCGAGAATCACTCGTTGCTCTGTTATTACCGAGAGGATGCAGACATTTATTCTCATGAAGAACACACGGGGATTATTGAAAACTATATTCGATACTCTACTCCTGTAGATTCCCTTCAAAAGGTGTGGAAATGTTTTTGCATCTGACCCTGTTTCTATCTTTCAATGTACTATCATACTTAAATTTTGTTACCTGAGAAATCTAAGAATGTCAAAACATTTTTTTTGTAACACTTAAAACCAATCTTCACGCTTAAAATGCTGCTTTCTGTTAGATGTAAATGTGCGCTAGGGCTATGCAATTATTCAAAATTAAATTACAATTGCGATCATTACGCTCTACGATGACAAAATTCGCATCATCGTAAAAAACAAAAAAACAAACTATTATAGTGTTTACAGTGTTTCAAAGAACTGCCTTTGTCGTCACATTTTCTTGTTTTGAACGCAAAAAATAAATTATCGTATTTTCTATGATCACCAAAGTAATCCCTATAATCGAGCAGCAATAGTGTGCGGTGTAATCGACCGCAGTGTCATTAGATCAGCGTCTGTCATTTTTGTTTTTGGCAGAAATCAGCGCCTCGATAAAATCTGGAGGATGCGGGTGGCTAATAGGAGCTACAAGAGTGACAGGGCGCTATGGAGCTGTGGATGAAAGCGCAACGGTGTTGGAAGAGATAAAGTAGAACCAGTTAAAAAAAAAAAAATCTCTGCATTAATATTTTCATCTCTTCTCGCCTTGCCAGTGTTCCCATAAAATAATTCCGGCGTTAAACACGTCAGCTGCGTGTGAGTGGAACCCACACACACACACACGTCTATGATTCACACTTGAGTCACAGAATTTTTTTTTGTGGGTCCAAAAAGTGCCAAAGCTCCAATTTGAACCTCGTGCTCAGGGTGATTCAGACCTTCCTTGGCTCGGGGGAGCTGCACTGTGGCCATATTAGCTTCAGTGTCAAATTTGTTGGAACCGAAGGCATGATTAGCATTTGTCATGAATTACATTTTAAGAAGGGGAAACAGCAAGCGGCTTTACATAATTTCTTCCAGGACGAGTCAATTTGTGCAGCTTCAGGTAAAGCCTACAGTACACTCAGATATCCATGTAAGCATAATCATTGGATTCAAATGTCACTGATACATTTTCCAGGAGGACAGACATGTTTTCAACCTGTGAACGTCAAGTGTATAAAAACAGTACCCTGGAGGATACCACCCTTGCAACAAGCTTATGCCACTACTATTGTACCTGCACGGAAACGCAGCTATTATATAGTGTGCATAGTTTCCTCTTGGGGGTCCTTTGAAGGCATAAGTAAGTTTCAGTCTCAGAATATTGATAAGCGCTGATGTCTGAAATTTCGATCAGGGAATGTTGTTAGCTGCATATGTCGGATTGTTTTTGTGAAATGCTTTCACTTCGTCCGACTCAACAAGCTGATATATTGTTGAGAAAATATCGTAATATTGTATTCTATTCACCAGCAATAACATTAAGCACACCGAGGGGTGTAGGGAAAAATCAGAAGGAAAAAAAAACACTCCATGTAGTCTGACTTCCTCTTTGGGTGGTCATTAATACAGTTTGAAGCGACACTGAGTTTTTACTATGTCTGACACGTACCGTCAAGCTATACATATACTTCATTTCACACACGTACCCAAGGATGCGCCGGCATGCCGGAGGAATTTCATTCCATTAATCTAGTCATTGGGTGATGATTGATGGTGGGCATAGTTATAGGTGCATCAGCGCGGAACTTGCGGTAAGCCTACCACTGCTGATAAATTACCCGGACGGTTTGTGTGTGTGTGTGTGCATTTAAATCTACGCTCTGACAATCTGCGCGGGTTGGGGGGGGGGGGGGTTAAATCATCTCGAGCCTGTATGTGGAACCTGCGGCAAAGTGGAACAGATGCAGCACGATGTGCCTTTCTCATCATGTTATGTCCACGTGTATATGCGAGTACGCCATTGGAGGGATTGCCGAAGGTTGGCGCATCCGGTATTCACGCGGAATGGCAGCGCTGCCACGTCGCCTGACTTTGATCGTAAAACCATGGCAACGCACATCAAGTAGATGCTGGAGGAGAGGGAAGCGACTTATATGGAGGCAATTAAAACAGTGACGGGAGCACCGAAGACAGAAGCCGAGCCACAATGCATTTGCATTTTTTCAGAGCAGGACACTTTAGATATTTGCTGCCAATGGTTTGACCCAACACGGTGGGTCAAGACGATCCAGCAAGGAGCAAAAACTACCCCTAGCGATGACTTACTGATTGGTCACCAGGTTATCAGTCTGTTGTCAAAATGAATCCTAATTTTATCGCCAGCTTTTTCTCATATTCGTTGGCTCAAGAAAGAAAAAAGCAAACTCAACTATCGAGACGACGGGCATCATGCAACCTCTCAACAATTTTCTGTTTCAAAAATTTAACAGCCGTTCTGCAAGGCGAAGAAGTCCCAGTTGAACAATTTGTTTTTTTTTTTTTTTTTGGACGGATATGAAAATACAAAACTTGACACACATCATCATCATCATCATCATAATCGAGATGCTAGCAGCTAATGTGGCAATTCATAAAACACACATGACCAATGCCTATTGTCTGATAATCTATGCAAATGCATGGTTGAATCCTCTTTAGGAGCAATTTCACGCAGCTCCAGGAGAGGATTTCCGCATCGCGCACCCATTATCGGGAGCTATTCATTACATCTTAATCACATCCAGATGAATAATTGGGAGTCGGGATGGAACGGAGGACACGTGGACTTGGACACACATGCACAGCAAGGGCTTATTAACGCATCCTTTTACGACTGCAAACACATCACAGGCTACGCACGCACGCAGACGCAGGCACGCGCGCGGCACCAGCTGACAGCCGGCGATGAAACTCGAGATGCAATTGCTTCCTGACAGATTTTACACCGGCATCTTCGTCCAATTGTAGGAACATTCAATTTTTATTATTTTTTTTTAAACGTTCGAAATGTTCTGGTGTCAGTCACCATAAAGCGCCATTTCTGTTGAGAACAGTCGAGAAGGAGACAAAAGTGTCCTACCTCTTCGGGTCTGTCGGATCTTGGGACTCAGCATGGTTGTCATGGCTTGTGCGCGCGCTCTCCTCTCGGCATGTTCGTGTACATCCAAGCACCGCGCCCCTCGCCTGCGCCGCCCTCAGCCTCCTCTTCCTCTCCCTCTCCTCTCTCTGACCTTCTGCAGTTGCAGCCGCCAGCTGGGGGTTGGGAACACAGGGGAGGGGAACGGAACGAGAAAAGAGGGAGGGGACTGGATGGAGAGGAACTACCCTGTTTTTTTTTTTCTTGTTCCATGCACACGGCTAGTGGCCTCAACACCACCCCTTCTGTATTATTCATAGCGTGGCATCCGCCTCGGGTGGATGGAGCTTTTTGACTCGAACAATCTATACCTGATCAAATTGAATCCTGCTTTTAGGTTCTGGAAGTTTGAATGCTTTCAAAGTGAAAGGCAATTGAGTGGGGGAGGTGGGTCATGTGGCAGGTGTCAACACTGCCTCCACCTCATTAAGACTTTCTGAGCTTGCCCCCCCACCCCCCATAATCACTACCCACAACCCCCGATTCATCCCCCTCTATCATGATCATGTACTCGCGCTGTTCTAAGAAATCCATTTAGTCTCAGTAGAATTCCCTTCTACTGTAAATCCGTGGCTCTATTCAACCACGTTCCTAAAATATGCCATCCAGGCCTTTTCTGGTTTTCCTCGAGTGACAGTGCCTTTCGACTCAGAAGTCAAAATTGCAGAACTCCCACATCCTACACCCGCTCGATAATTACTTGCTGCGGGCATTCCAATGGCACAACTCCGAAAAACCCACGGAGAAAAATAGGGTTCCAAATGGGTCTGACAACACCCTATCCCGTTCGAACTGCAATGCAGTCTCCATTTGACACATTAGGATTGTGGCATCAGAGGCTAAACAAGTCGAAATTTGGCTATGCGCTCCGGTTATAAATATTTGGTAATCGCCGTTTGCTGTCATGTTGTCTCATGCCTCATACATTAATTTTGAGAAGTGTGTTTTACGCAGACTGGAGAGTGGAGATGAAAAGTCAACCCCGCCCAGCCTTCACCTGCAACGCAACACATTTGGGAAAAATCCATGGTGTGAGTTCATACAGGCTAGTAGCGTAGCCTCGTAAACGTTAGCGTGTCAATATCTCTGCATGACTCGACTGTCACCAGTCACCTAAAATGACCCCCCCAAAGTGTATCATTTAAGGAACTCACACTACTGCACTGTCAAAAAAACAACACCCTACACTTCATAAAAAAAAGAATTCCAAACTGCAACGTCAGGTGAAAAGAAACCTTATTCCCATTAGCATCCCCTCTGCAACATTTTTTTTTTTTTGTTTTTGCTTGTGGTATGTCTACGTTTACGACTCTCAAGTCAGTTTTCTGGCGTTGTTGGAGGCGCAGCTGTGCCACAGCAGCAGCAGCCAGTCGACACTGGATAATAGCCATAAGTCCTGCACTGCAATTGAATCAGAGCGGCCACAGCTGCTCTTATTACAGAGCAAAGAGGGAAGGAGGAACTGAGAGGGTGGAGGGGGGCCCTTTTTTTTTTTTAATGTGTATGTGCGCATGTGTCCTTTTTTGACACATGGTACATGCACCGAAAAGCCAACAAGCGTCTGAAATGAGGCGGCACATGCTCTAAGACACACACACGGCTCAAAGTCAAAGGCACATGCAATGAGGTCAAAGACGGAAGGTCACATGACCTGAACATGAGAAACCAGGATCTAAAAAGAAAAAAAAAGTACAATTAAAAAAAAAAAAGAGCCTTCAATGCCAGTCTGAGTTTTCAAAGTAAAAGGAGTGTGGGCACTCCCATCCAGGGTGTGGCATTGAAAGTTGTTTGTGATTCTACCACCCAGCCCAATGTTGTTTTTATCCCGAGTGGAAATATTTGGGGCGGGGGAAAGCACACAAAAACCCGCTGATAGTGTGCAGCTGAAATCAAAAAGGTTAAACTGCCCATTTTCATTTTTTCCGGACCACTCCATCTCCACTAACAACACGACTGCTTCCTTCTCAGACTGCCAGAGCTCAAGGTGATCTTGAGCGACAGCTGTCCCCGTCGAGTCACCCACAATACAGCAAGAAGTCGGCCCGTTCTCTGTTCGCCACTGAAGCCGAACGCCATCACTGAATTGGAGAGGACCTTTTGAAATATTGAAACGCGGCGTGATTAAAATTTCATTGCGACAGGGATGGGCTGGCGTTCAGACAGGACAGTCGGGGGGACTGTTGAAGGTGTGAGTGTTGACTTTACGTTATTTATTGATTGGGGCATGAGTGGCTGCAGTGGACCTGTTTCAGTCATCGGCTGCAGGCCAAAAATACGACTGGATGGTTGTGTGACGAGATATTTATTCATTTTTAGAACAGATACCAATATGTGACTATTTTGTTATACAAGTACATAGTAAAGTGATTTAAATTAGTTTGCATGATTTAGTAGGTGACTTATTTTATTGTCTCGTGGTTAACACGCGCACGTCGAATTTGGTGCGAGATGTAATTGTAATAATAGTGTGGGAGTCGAAAAAAAAACCTCCATTTGTTGAGTTGATTTTCCAGATTTTCAACTTGAAACGACAGACTGCAATCCTTGAACTAACATTTCATAAGCTGACACGGCATGTCTTCTTAACGTGCAAGAAAGGGCTTGCTAATGTGTCTGTTGATATTATCTCATTCAGATAATGGAAGTGACTCTTGTCGAGACATCGCAGCACACGACAGATGAAACTTAAAAAGAGTGCCGCATTTGCTTTTTGGACTTTCCACTTTCGTTTCCTACAGTCCAATTAGCCTCTCAGCCGATACGGGAAACAAAGCCAGGTTGTTGAAATTAATTCAATTCTATTTGTGGCCACGGACGGGCTTGGCTGCGGCGGCAGTTTTATTCATCCTGCCTGCCCGTGTGTATTAAGGCAACTGACACACAGAGTGGGAGAAAGCAAGCGGGGATGGAGAGCAGACTAATGGAATAGCCGAGTGGGGAAGCGAGAAGCCACAAAAAGACAGTCCATCCAGAGGTGTGTGGATAGCTGTGAATTGATTTTCAATAGCAACGGCAGAGCGCTTGTATCCGGGAGCCTCATGCAATGAGCATTCGATTGTCAAGGGCCCCCTTCACCCTCCAAAAAGGCTGCAGGGTCAACTAAGGTCTTGGTTTATTCGTGATTTGTATTCAAGCTGGAATATCGTCAGAGCTGAAGGCTTGGAATATTTTGGATATGAGTTCTAAATGAGAAAAAAAAAATCCAAGTACATGAAATTGGAAGCGTCTTACGATCCACAAGTCTCTTCTGTCACGTTTCGCTGTAACAAAGGTCGCAGCTCGGCTGAGTCAATATCGGATGGCTCGCATCCTAATGAGTGTATCTGATGAGATCTTATTTCTGTCCACTCAGCACTCCTCAGCTCAGCCGGGTGGCTTTAAAAAAAAAAAAAAAAAAAAAAAAACAGTGAAAGGCGACGCCGTCTCCATTGTTTCTAAAAGCAGATTATGGGTGACTTTCGGGGGCCCATG
>NW_017805002.1:333884-356689 GCF_001891065.2 Hippocampus comes
ATATATAAATCATTTAAGATTAATTTCCTTTCTACAGTGGCTAGTGAGTCATCTTTGAGCAAAAGTCTTTGCCGCCCTCTAGTGGACACAAATTGATTTTCTGCTGCTTGAGGGTTACTTTATCTGCTGTCAGGGGGAGAGGAAAAAAAACAAAATCAGGTACCACCAACAATAATTTACGAAACACATTTTCCCCCCAAATCAACGGAGGCTTTTAGCAGTTTGAAGGAAGACAAATTTGAAACTTTGAAATACACTCATACTCTGAAGGCGATGAAGAGGTACGCGCTAAAAGCTCAACATTTGTGACATTTTGGATATCTTGAATTGTACATGTAATATGAAATGCAGTTTTTGATAACAACGACATCACCTAAATAAATTATTACAAAATAAAATGACAACCTCATTTATTGAGAATACCTGTAAGGTTTGTATTTGAACATTTGTTTGCATCCAAATTTTATTGAACTTGGATTTAAATAACCGTCTCCACTCGTGGCACAAGCCCTGCCGTGGCTTCCTTCATTTGTGTTTTTTCCTCCATCTTATCTCTGTCTATTTTGCAATTTTTAAGGCAGTCTTTACAGAGGTCGCGTGCATGAGCCAGGAAAAACTTTCTTGGGATTTCAACTTTCTTCTCGTCCGGGGGCGGAGGAAAGGGATTTCTGTCCAGGTTAACTTTTTCTAGCTTTTGGAGATTTGCAAGGCACTTTGGCACCGAAGAAAATTTGTTATCTGACAGGCCGATATAGACGAGTTCCTTCAAGTTACCGATGGCTGTGGGGAGCATTTGAAGCCGGTTGAGACCCAAGTACAGCATCTGGAGGTTCTGGAGCAGACCAAGCTGCTTGGGGACTTGCGTTAGACGGTTGTTGCATAAATTTAGAATGACCAGGTTCTTTAGGAGGCCGATGGTCGGAGGGATCTGCTCCAGCTGCAGTCAAAAACAGAAAGTTGTCCATTTTCTTTGTAATTGATAGACATGCCATACCCACGGGGATGATTGAGACTAACAAGTCACTTGTGATGTATTTGGGACCGTATAATTTTTTGCAGTGAGTGAAGAGTAAAGCTAATCAAGCGCATAAAGTCCACGTTGTACTCACATAGTTGCTGTGCAGGTCCAAAACTTGGACGTTGTTGAAATCATGAATAAAGTCGGGGAGGCTGATGATGAGGTTTCTGCTCAGGATCAATTCGTCGACTCGACTCAGCTTCTGGATGCTAGGTGGCACAGCGTCCAACTCTTTGAAACTGAGATTGAGGCGCTGTCTGCCATCGGGTGTCATCTGAATGCAATTCAGGGCCATGCCTGAGGTGAATGCCAAGCTCCGTGGAATGTTGGCTTTCTTTTTCTTTGGCATGCTTCTGCAAGGTCATGTTAAAGCCTGACAATGTTAACGCGTCAGCTTTGTGTGCACGACCTGTTCACACGCTGCCATAAAAGGATTGATTGATTTCAAGCAGATTACAATATGCTTCAATTTATTTGTTGGGGATGTACATTTGGAGTCGGTATTTTACCATGAACCATGTAGGAAAAATTGATTTTAAGAGGTTTCTTACCAGCATTAAGTTGGTCTCCAAAAAGGTCAGTATCATTAATTCAGCTGCCAAACTGCAAATGACAAAAAAAAGTCAATATTCAACATATTGTTTCTCCAAAATAGTCAGCAATATCACCTGTAGTTATATTGTGTGCCTGATTCACCTGAACAAATGTTGCATTTGTTTTCTTGTGTCTCCTAGCGACTGTCGCAGGTGTCACTGAGTAACACCACAGTTGCAAGTTTCTATGTTGAAATGTAAAGAATTGTTTCAAAATCTGACACCATTACTGGGAGGGTTCAGTTGCTGAGTCAGAAAAGGTTCCATTATGTAGATTTAAGAGTTCATAAAGTGCCCGCAACACAATTACATTTTGAAACAATATCACAGCTCCGAGGAGACCAAACGAGCGTGATTCCTGAAATTTGTTTGGCTAGCACTGAGCCAAAATGAACTTGATTAACAGTTTAAAACACGGCCAAAAAACGACTCCCAACTCATACTTAAAGTCTCTTTCTTGATTTATTCGGACTTATGCAATGTCACTGTATTGTGTATGAGTCTCAAGGTATTAGATATTTTTCGGAACGACGTTTTCAAAAAGGTTTCATTCGACAGAGAAAAGGGAAAGTCCTTTTTTTTTTTGCTATATTACAGGTACTGTACTTGTTTTTGCAGGCGGAGAAATCGCAAATGTGACCCGACAAAGACGAACAGGTGCACGTTGTCAAATAAAAAAGAAAATAGCCCACACACGACACAGTTATGGCAGAATTTCAGTTTTACGATACCCACCATTTTCACCATTTCCCTTCACTTAACAAGCCTGTAAATCCACAATCCAAATCCTGACATTTTGACATATTTTCATTATTTATGTATTCTGGGTCATCTTTTTTTTTAAGTGGAATGCAACTCCAACAGTAATATGTACTCACATTGCCTGCCGTACGCTTTTAATTCGGCTGTGTTTTGTCGACCGTGGCCTTGGCGTCCAAGGACTGTCTCACGTGGCTGAAGCTAATTAGTTAGTAGCTCCCACTATAGCTGGCGTAATAGCATTTTAGGCTAAACGAAGGATTATAGACATAAAATTAGCAACGTACGCAATTAACTAGATGTGGTTAAAGGCTGGGAAATGTGAGAACCGCCGCTGACGTAACGTTATTGTATGTGCTCATCCATTGTTTTTAATTCAGAGACATCTTCTGTACTTTAGTTGTGTGACGTCATAGGCCAGCGCGAGCATCTCGTGCAGGTACAGTATTGTAAATGTTTTCACGGCACGAAGAAACAGTTGCGCATTTCAAAACGGACTTTAATGTGAATAATCACAAAATATTCGTTACTAAACATTGTTCAGGTATTTGCACTCTGAAGAGTGTTTACATTAAATTAAACATTTATAGTTTGTGACGTCGTCGTCATTTTGGGGTGAAAAAGAATACGTCACGTGATAAAGACAGTGACACAATCTTACCACCAGGCGGCAATGTAATTCCCCAAATCGCTTTGAGTGGGCTCTTGACAGATACGTTATAGTTGCATTTTCTCCCCATACATGCAGTACAAGTCAAACAAATGTTTATTATGATGCCTCCATACATTAAAAAAACGCCCAGGTACCAATGTTGCTGCAGAACGAGTTTTTTTCCCCGACTGTAGGACTTAGTCACTGCACAACGCAACACACGATCATCTGAGCATGTTGATGAAGTATTCTTTTTACACAAGAATTTACAAATTTGCACAACACTCACTAGCTTAGCACATTTGAATTGACCTGCCTTGACACTTTTTTGTGGTCTGTTTTTATTCACTTTTTTATCCTGTCATTTGTACTGTACAGTATTTGTTACAGCCCTCATGTAATGTGTTATGTTGTCTCTACATTTCTTGTATAAAGTTGAACAAGCATTTGCATGTCTCAGATTTAATGGCTTTTGAATCCAAACAAACAACTTAAGTGGGCAGAAGAATTATAGCCTGCTGGACGTGTTTAGGAAAGCAGGCACCATGGACGCAGTCCTTCATGTGTTTGTCTAAGCTTCAAAATGGTTGTGGCTTTCCCGCCCTCAAACTATATGCCTGGTATGTTGTCTTTGGTTCAGTCGTGGCGGTTTCAGAAGGCCGTCCCTTTTTGCGGACGCTTGTTTGCCTTCCATTCAGGAATGCTGACCATTGACAACAGAATATTTGGAAAGGAAAAAGTGGAGCAGCCTCTGTCGGCAGTTGTCAACTGCCTGCCTGTGATAAAAGTTGGGGAACAAAAGATGGGACAGTTTTCATAAAATCTTTCAGTCATCTTACTTGGAACATTTTTTCCCCCCCACTCTGGACCAAAAAGTCATTGTCCATATGATGTCATTGATATTACAGAGTCGACATAAGCCAATCTGTTTCGCTTTAGTCTACTTGGACCTGACATCCACGAGAAGGCAGATCACAGCAACGGCAGACGAATAAATCTTTGCAGTGAAATGCTTCAACACTTCAAGTGGCTCCATGGCAGCCAAGTGTGAGGCAACCACCCCCTTCCACAAATAAAGATCTGACTTTTTCATCTACATTTTGTGAGTATGCTTCATTCCTTCAGAGAAAATAATGAGAATGTTAAAAGTGATGGTGGTGCTGTCCCTGGCCAGGAATGTCAATGAAAGGAATGAAAGAGATGCTGGGAGATGACTTTTTTGGGGGAACTGAGTTCAAAAGAGGAGGCAGCGTTACTTGTTCCCAGGGTTAAACATAAGGGATTGTCCTCGACTGGACACTGTGTTTTCCAGTGTTTCCAAATTTGAAATCTATCTCCTCCCTCCATCCTGTGATTTAGCTCTACGCTTTCATTACATTCGATTTTGTCCGCTCAAAAGGCTGAGCGTTTGCGCAACCACACAGGATGTGCTTTTCGTGCACGTAATGGGAGGAGATGATGACATGAGGCATAATGGTTGTTGACCCATGCGGCGGTTTAGCCTCTAACAATAGGTTTTGTTTTCCTCTTTTGAACCGGTGACATCACTTGTCTATAAGTGAAGTGGATGTGCGCGATGTCCGCTGTTTTGTCCTCACGCACGGGGGCATCGCTTTGTCGGACAATCCCTTTCCTCGCCGTTGACAATCACTGTAGGACTTGGCGCTGCCTCGCGCACGTGTGAGCGTGAGCTTCTTCTGTTGTCTCAAATATGTCGGTCGAACGCACTGTCAAGAAACTAAACCTAATACTTATCTCCCCTGTCATTGCCTTGCCACCCGCCCACACTCCCTATGCCAGCACGGAGATAACTGAGGCATGACTCGGAGGGAATGGTCCAAGTCAAAGAGCAATATCATGCACTGTAGACAAAACTTTATTATCCAAAGCAATACAGGAGAATAGTTTGATCAAAATGCAATTAAGGGTTTGGTACGATGTATTTTATATACTCGTGTTGGATACGCAGAATTTCCACATTGCAAATCTGTCTTTTTTTTAAATGCATTTCCTGGCTGTAGCCAGTTGGGTCACATTGACACGCAGCATTACTTTTTAACTCAACTGCCAGTCGGTTATTTGAGATTTGCCACACATGGGACTCATTTTCCTGTCAGGGGGGGTTTGCTATTAAATTATAGCATGAGAAGAAGAAGGTGCGATGAGATGGGGTGTCTCCAAGTGTTGACAGTTAAACGGCAAACAGTAAAATGCAACCTAGCAAATAGGAATGGGGATGGGGAATAGGAGTCATTTCATTTGCGTCTTTTCAGGGTCGTGCCCTTTGGAGGCGCCAGAATGTTTTTGCTAAAATACAAGGTGAGGAAAAGGTGGAACTGGAGAGTAGTTGACTTTTTTGCGGGGGAGGATGGGGTGGGGGGGATTCGGGAAGAAAGCAGCGACAATTGAAAGCATACCTTGCTTTATTGACTCTTCTACAACATACATGACAAAACAAACAAGGAAAAGTAACAATTGAGGCCATAAATACTTCACATGAAAAAAAAAATACTGAGGTAACAAATCAAATAAGAAGTGTCATTTAAACTTCTTATTGCACTTCCTCCCTGCTGGATGGTCAAAAAAAGTACACAAATTTATCAGCGACATCCATAACAAAATGAGTATGATACATTTTGACCCACTATTGGATTTCGAGGTCGGCGTAGGGCAGCGAGAGAACAAACTGAGAAGCAGAGAGGCGCCAATCACACACATGGTCCTTGTTAGGCGATTCCCATGAAGGGCATTGTGGTTGGGAACCAACTTGATATTTCACAGTTTTAAAACGACATTTGAAAAAGGTTTCTGCTCACAACTGGATTTATTCATTCGGTCTTTTGTCAAATGAGTGCATACTACTGGCACACAGCTGAAAAAAACACGCACGCACACACACAAAAACAATGTTGGGGGAACTGCAATGCGCGCACACGTCACCAGTTTTCATCTCTGGAATTGTCATGTTGTTTTGCGACAAAGAGTCATCAAATCATCAAGTTTGATTTGAAGCAACAGTTCAAATCGCATTATATACAGTGTAAATCAACTGCTATGCATTCAGCCAAGACCACATACAAACTATTTCGTTGTCGTCGTTCATTTTTATGGGCCAAAAAAAAAAAAAACAAACAAAAAAACAAAACAGCAAGACATCAGCTATTTGGAAAGTGAGAGTTAACAAAATTGAAATCAACTTTGATAACTCTTGTGATTGGGCAAAATATAACACAATCACCCAAAACTGGAGTTTGGAAAAAAAAAAATCAGACACTCACATTAAAGATAATATTTAGTAATCGTTTGGATAATCGGGTTTTAATTTATGAGTTTTCAGTTTCAAAAGAAAGGTTTTGTGCAAAAAAAAAAAAAAAAAATCATCATGCACCCAGTTAGACATAAAAGAGAATTTAAAAGGGGCCCAACTGCATCAATGACACTCTGGGTCTCGATCGTTGAAGCAGTGGGGGCAGGGGAAGGAATGTGTTGCCTTTTTGCGTCCGGGTTTCAAATTCACACTTGCTGCTTTTCCATGCCTCAATCCAAAGACCGAAATGGAAATAAGAGACCGAAGCACTCTGACACCGTGAGCCTATAGCACAGATCGCTTATCACAGATACGATGAAAAATTGGACATCAACGACTTGGATTAAAGACCCACTGCCATTTGTTGGCAAGTCTTTTGCTGCAGACGTGACTGCAGGCCTGGATTGATGTGCTTTGTCCGTGTGTGTGTGTGTGTGTGTGTGTGTGTGTGTGTGTGTGTGTGTGTGTGTGTCGCTGGTTAAATTGGCTGTTAAAACGCACGTGAAAGCCTCTGGCAAACTTTACAGTGCGAGAGTTGCAGTCTAAGGGCTAATCGCTACTTTAAAATCAAACTCGTCTTGTGTTGTGGTGAGTGTAAATTGCAGAGTGACACACGGGAACAGACGGTGCACAGATGTTGCGTGGCGAGATAAGGCTGGGGACACACTGGGAGCAAATCACAGGAATGACATCAGGTCGCATTCATGTTTGCGTTTCGTGTGTCTTGTCTTGACAAGAGTTTGGTACGATCAATTGGAATGTGAAAGAGCCATTAGATGAGAAAAGCAGATCACAAAAAGCCCCAAATATGAAGATGTGATCATCACAATGGGCAAATGACGCACTGTCGGAACAAGTAGTCAACATGCTGCCTCATCCCAATGTAAACCTGACCGCCGTTGCCTTTGAAGGCCTCGTTAAAAAGTGAAATCAAAGTTTGTATAAAATTATATGTACAGTCATTTCAGATGGACAGCATTTTGCCATTAAAATACAAAAAAACAAACGATAAATAGAAAAAAAAAACATTTACAAAAGGGCAAATATTAGAAGAGTTTCTTTTCACAGCTGCTGTTCCCCAAAAAGTATCTGAGCGTACACCGTGCCATTCCGCGACGCCTTCGCTTCCGGGATCGGCTTCACCAGATCCAGCTCTGCGTAGGTCAGATTCTCCTCCACTATCCTCGGCTGAGGAGGTCAAGGCCGAGTAAGGCGAGGTATTAAAATGGAGGAGGAGATTGGAAGGAGACAAGGGGCGGAGAAGGAAACAGTGGTACACGAATAAGCATAGTCACTGAGGATATGACAACATTTGTGCTATTTTGCCAACGATATCAAGCCTATCACAATTACAGGGAGAGCATTAACATTAAAAGACTGGGAGAAAAATGATACCCTGCGATATCAATGTCACGTAACATCTCAGTTTATCAGAGCAAGCACGCAAAACGTAAAATATGAAAAATGGAGTGACATACAGTGTACAATAATGGGAATATTACTGACGGTTATTTCAGAATTTTGGCTTGTCTGATATGAGACATCACGGCGAAATCGCAAGCTGGATGTGATCCTTTTTGCCGTGTATTTGGCTTCGTATACAGCGCCATGGCGACCGAAAGCAAATGGAAGCGATTACTGCAGGGTTTTTGCAGTCATTTGGCATCAATAAGAAAACTGTGAAGCTCAGCAGAAGAGATCATTGTTGGAAATGGGATTTGTACTCACCAAAACTACTTTCCTTGGTTGTGGTTTTGAAAGTTTGGGTTTGCGTGCTTTGTCTCCGATGGGAACTGCAGGGGTGAAATAAAGGTTGGTGGTGGTTGGTTTTTTTTTTTTTATGTTGTGTGTTTCAAACAGTACTGGCGTAAACAGAACAATAAGCCGTGGCTTCGAAAAAGAGCAACAATCAGCATTCTCTGCGGCGTAAACAGAACAATAAGCTGTGGCTTCGAAAAAGAGCAACAATCAGCATTCTCTGGTCTGAAAAAAAACAAAGGCCGGAATTTTATGAAGAAATGCAGAGTCATGTGCCATCATATGTCATATTTGCTGTTGTTAACACCGTTCCGAAATGTGGTGAAAGAGCAACACGGGATTGGATCTGATAGAATTTGCATTCCAGCGGCGAATTACCAAGAGCAGACCAAGATGTGGTCGGCTTGGATTGAGAATGTTAAGCTTTCACAAACAACATGACTCCCCATTTATACTTGAAAATGCAGAACGTTTGCTCAGCAAAGCGGAACAACCGAAACCAAGTACAAACGTCTTTTTGCGCGCTCATATGTGTGATTTCTACTTCGATTCGGTAGTCTCGTAAAAGGGGCCGGAACAAATGGAATTTGATACCTTTTGCTGGTATCTCTGGTGGTATTTCTTCTTGGTAATCTCTGCTCCTTTTCTTTCTGTATCTCCTCTCCTTCTTAGGCAAGGCAGGAGACACGCTGACCACACTGGTGACGGTTTCTCCTGAGCTACAGTGAAAAAAACAAAACAGAAAAATAACCATAGTTCTAGGTGGACAAAAATCGGGCCGAACGGAATGATGCACACCTCCGTGGCTCAGTAGCTTACCTATTTCTGGAGCTTTTAACCAAGTGGTAATTATCTACAACAAAACAGCGAAGAGACAGAAAAAAAAAAAGCCAGGTCAAACGAGTTGATCTGGTGAGCATCAGAGTTAAAATAACAAAAACCGAAGGCTCGCTCGAGAGGTCAAAGGTCCATCGTGAGAGGTGCCTTCTTTGTCTGCTGACCTTTTAACCGCTGCTTCCTCTGTATACACTGGCAGGTTACAGTCACTGTGAACATGCTGGTGAGCATCAGAGTTAAAATAACAGAAACGGAAGGCTCGCTCGAGAGGTCAAAGGTCCATCGCGAGAGGTGCCTTCTTTGTCTGCTGACCTTTTAACCGCTGCTTCCTCTGTATACACTGGCAGGTTACAGTCACTGTGAACATGCACATGCACAGCAGGCCCACGGAGCAAATCAGTACAGCACAAAGGTACACATCTGAAACACAAACATAAAAAAAAAAAAAAAGGGGGAAGTTAAAAAAAAAAAGGGATGTGGCTGTGCTTTATTTTAGGAAAAAGTTCATCCTTTTGGTTGGGCTATTTTTGACACACACATGCGCGCACACTTTACAAATACAATATCTTACCTTCAAACAAGCTCCACAGGCTGTCTTTGGCCTCGGTGGCCGGAAACACGTGCACTACATGGAAGGGAAAACGCACAGAGTGAGAAAAGAACATGTCATGTAAAGTCTCTAGTCATCACTGCGGCTTCCTTTGCTGCCAGACTAAATTGACTGTTCAAATAAAAACGACATTTAGCACCACGGGCTACTTGTGGTTTCATCTTAATATGAGACTGGTGTGACACAGGAAAAAGGTGTATATTTGACAAGTGCAGACCGTTCATCGACAGTGGTTCTTTGCGGCATTTTCACCAGAGAAATGTTGAGTTGGAAGAATTTAAAAATGTCCCAGATAACCTGGAAAATAGTCATCTGAAACTTTATCGGGGACCCCTTCACATAGCCGCTGTTACAGAAATCGAATTTTAAAAAGACAAATAAAACAGTCTGGGAGGATTTTTTTTTTTGGGCATCGGTTTTCTGTGGATGCACTGTAGCAACAATGTGTCATCCTAAAAAGCTATTTCTGATCTTCCTAGTCCCTTTTGTGCAGCTAAAAAGGACACCCAAAATATGTCCAAGGTTAAAATCAAAAGTATTTAAAGATCAATCTATTGTCCAGTATCATTTAAAGAAGACATGAAATGTAACACTTTCCTCTTACCGGTTTTAGAAAATGTACAAAATATGTTGTTCCGACATTTTGAGGTTAATTGTGGCAGAGCACCAGTGGTGGGCTGTGCATTTTCTTCCACTTTGACCTGATTGTCAGCCGGCTGGTTGACTTTTTGAGGCAAATTAGAAAATCTGAAGAAACAGTCCCAGTCAAGTGACATCGATCATAATTGGTTATTCTGAAGGCCCCTGGGAAGATGACATTGACATGGCTGAAACAATTATTCGATTGTGCCCATCTCATCAACAATCATGTACTGGAAGAGAAACACTACAAAATAAAAAACAACAGACTGTTAGGAATTTAAATTCTCCATGTAGTTTGAGGTTACTGAGGGTTTCTTTTTTTTTTTTTTTTTTTTTTTTTTTCGATTGGGCCCATCTCATCAACAATCATGTACTGGAAGAGAAACACGACAAATTAAAAAACAACAGACTGTTAGGAATTTAAATTATCCATGTAGTTTGAGGTTACTGAGGGTTTCTTTCTTTTTTTTTTTTTTTTTTAGGCCAGCAGATAAGGCCTTGCCGGCCTTGACCCCCACCCGCCGCGTATGACAGTGCTGTAGGATATACTTTCAAAGTGACATCATTTCCACAATGCCCATCTCATCACAATGATACGATCATAAGCGATGATCTCATGAAGCCTTACAAACAAATAGCGAACGATGCCATAGAGTTGCATTAAAGCTACAACTTACCGCCGCGACGGCACGGCACAGTGTCCGCTGTTGTGGACCCGCCTGGTCACGACAACTGTCACCATAATGCCACAAGTGACAATACTTACACTGTGATCTCAAAACTGGGCACGTTTCTGTGAAAGCATCATGGAGCTACATGCGAAATACACATTTCACCACCAAATGTTTTGGAAACAGGCCTTTTATCGACCAGTTCCTTGAACCCAAGGTAAGGCGATACAAACTACAACTCCTTTTGCCCATTTCATGCACCAATAATGATAACCTGTAACCTGATAAACTGTCCACTGTAGTAACCGCTCTCCTTGAAAGGGTTAAAGACAGCTGTTGTTGAGTAGTGGCCACGCAACGCCATGTTGGAAGGTAACAAAACAGAAAAATAACCATAGTTCCAGGTGGACCAAATCGGGCCGAACGGAATGATGCACACCTCCGTGGCTCAACAGCTTACCTATTCCTGGAGCTTTTAACCAAGTGGTAATTAGCCGCTCCATGTTATCCATTCCTTTAACAGCTAATTAGATTGGGTTCATGTTCCCTCACCGTGGACAGAAAGAGTGTGCATTTGATGCACCCTTTCAGGGACAGCGGTTACTACAGTGGACAGCTTATCGTGTTATTGGGTCACAGGGTGCATGAAAAGGGTTCAAAAGGTTGTGGAGCCTAACCTACAGTATGCATTTACCGACTGAACGAGTTGGTTAGAGGTGAACCAGTGCCTCTTAATGGACTCTAAAGGTTCCACACTGTTAACCCCAACCTAGTTCACTCCCACTAGAACTAATTCATTGATTGTTTTCAGACAAAAATGGAAGTACAAGGCGACGGCCAACACAACGGTCCAATTCGTAAGTATTTCTTTCACTGCTTCCCAACAACTTTTTGAGCTGGAACTGTCACGTGTTCGCAATATGACCATCTCGTGCTTCAACTACGTTCCAGGCCGCCGTTTCCGACGAAGATTAGGACGAGGCGCACCAAACGTGGGAGCCCTCAGAGTCAATGTTTGCGTCTCCAACCAGGAGATCACTATTTCCTTTCAGGTGGTGCCGAGGCCAGCTGGAGACGCAGACAACGAAAACAACGCCAACGATGCCAATACAGAAGAAAGTGACGGGAATAGTGAAGACATCGACCCTAATCCTAGTAGTGAAGACAATGACGGTGAAGTTGAAAACAATGACAGCGAGGCTAACGTTGAAGAAAGTGACGGGAATAGTGAAGAGGGCGAACATCGTCCTAGCAGTGAAGACAACGATGGCAATATTGAAAACAATGACAGCGACGCCAATATTGACGACAACGATGCCAATCATGAAGACCACAACGAGAATAATGAAGACGCCGTCGCCAGCATCGAGGACAACGATGCTAATAACGAACACAATGACAGTGAAGTCAGCGTTGAACGCAATAACAGCGATGCCAGTGTTGAAGACGGTAACAATGAGGCCAATATTGAAAACAACAACATTGACGCCAACGCTGAAAACGACAACGATCCCGACAACGACGACAGCAAGGCATCAACGGAAGAAAGCGGCAGCGACGCAAGCAGCCTGCAGAGTGACGATCGCTCCGGTGAAAATCCCGAATTCAACATTTCAATGGGCATCATGCCATTTCCGCGCGGCATACTGGAAGAGAAACACTACAAAATAAAAAACAACAGACTGTTAGGAATTTAAATTCTCCATGTAGTTTGAGGTTACTGAGGGTTTCTTTTTTTTTTTTTTTTTTTTTTTGGGTCCACAACAAGGACGGCCTTGACCCCCACCCGCCGCGTATGACAGTGCTGTAGGATATACTTTCAAAGTGACATCATTTCCACAATGCCCATCTCATCACAATGATACGATCATAAGCGATGATCTCATGAAGCCTTACAAACAAATAGCGAACGATGCCATAGAGTTGCATTAAAGCTACAACTTACCGCCGCGACGGCACGGCACAGTGTCCGCTGTTGTGGACCCGCCTGGTCACGACAACTGTCACCATAATGCCACAAGTGACAATACTTACACTGTGATCTCAAAACTGGGCACGTTTCTGTGAAAGCATCATGGAGCTACATGCGAAATACACATTTCACCACCAAATGTTTTGGAAACAGGCCTTTTATCGACCAGTTCCTTGAACCCAAGGTAAGGCGATACAAACTACAACTCCTTTTGCCCATTTCATGCACCAATAATGATAACCTGTAACCTGATAAACTGTCCACTGTAGTAACCGCTCTCCTTGAAAGGGTTAAAGACAGCTGTTGTTGAGTAGTGGCCACGCAACGCCATGTTGGAAGGTGATGTCAGTCTCTGATGTCATTATATGCATGGCTTTGGTGTGGGGGGGAAGGGCAAGCTTCAGTTTACATGATTGAAGGTTTCTGTATGTTTTCAGCTGGCTTGTGTATCCCCACAGAGCTCCATAAAGATGTCGCTGGTCTGACACGAGTCGCTAGCCGCTCCATGTTATCCATTCCTTTAACAGCTAATTAGATTGGGTTCATGTTCCCTCACCGTGGACAGAAAGAGTGTGCATTTGATGCACCCTTTCAGGGACAGCGGTTACTACAGTGGACAGCTTATCGTGTTATTGGGTCACAGGGTGCATGAAAAGGGTTCAAAAGGTTGTGGAGCCTAACCTACAGTATGCATTTACCGACTGAACGAGTTGGTTAGAGGTGAACCAGTGCCTCTTAATGGACTCTAAAGGTTCCACACTGTTAACCCCAACCTAGTTCACTCCCACTAGAACTAATTCATTGATTGTTTTCAGACAAAAATGGAAGTACAAGGCGACGGCCAACACAACGGTCCAATTCGTAAGTATTTCTTTCACTGCTTCCCAACAACTTTTTGAGCTGGAACTGTCACGTGTTCGCAATATGACCATCTCGTGCTTCAACTACGTTCCAGGCCGCCGTTTCCGACGAAGATTAGGACGAGGCGCACCAAACGTGGGAGCCCTCAGAGTCAATGTTTGCGTCTCCAACCAGGAGATCACTATTTCCTTTCAGGTGGTGCCGAGGCCAGCTGGAGACGCAGACAACGAAAACAACGCCAACGATGCCAATACAGAAGAAAGTGACGGGAATAGTGAAGACATCGACCCTAATCCTAGTAGTGAAGACAATGACGGTGAAGTTGAAAACAATGACAGCGAGGCTAACGTTGAAGAAAGTGACGGGAATAGTGAAGAGGGCGAACATCGTCCTAGCAGTGAAGACAACGATGGCAATATTGAAAACAATGACAGCGACGCCAATATTGACGACAACGATGCCAATCATGAAGACCACAACGAGAATAATGAAGACGCCGTCGCCAGCATCGAGGACAACGATGCTAATAACGAACACAATGACAGTGAAGTCAGCGTTGAACGCAATAACAGCGATGCCAGTGTTGAAGACGGTAACAATGAGGCCAATATTGAAAACAACAACATTGACGCCAACGCTGAAAACGACAACGATCCCGACAACGACGACAGCAAGGCATCAACGGAAGAAAGCGGCAGCGACGCAAGCAGCCTGCAGAGTGACGATCGCTCCGGTGAAAATCCCGAATTCAACATTTCAATGGGCATCATGCCATTTCCGCGCGGCAATATCGCGCAGAACATTTTCGTCGAATTCCACGGGACGAGTACAGACGGCTTTGTAAGTGTCAATGAAAACAGCGACAGCGACATTTCGCTGGAATGAAATGCGGAAGATCGTCAAAATATTGAAAACGACATTTTCAATAATAGGACTTGATCATCATTCAAAAGATAACACGAGTTTCAAGTCTACGTCATAGCATTTTGCACAGAATACAATTTAAGGACATCGCAAAATCGCCATAATTGCCGTGATGTGACTTATTTTGGAGTTGAGTGTGAAGCTGCCCAACCTGAAGCCATCGTCAAATCAATCACAAGCCTGCGATGAAGCTGCAAAAAACTCCTCCAATGCCCATATAGAATGCACCCTCTATTTTAAAGCGCTTTAAAAGGACTACAGTAGCCCAGAATGAATGAGTCAACCATCGGAGGAACAGAGTTGCATTGAGGGCAGTGTCTTGGCTCTTTTTGGTGCCCCAACAAACCCAACACCAGATGCGGACTGCAGTGAATGATGAATCTGTGCATTCATCACTCACCCATTCAACCGCTGTTTTCTTGTGTTCCAATAAATTGGTCTCACAGTTATCCAGTATTCAATTTGCACATGTCTGCATACGGGTACATGTCATCGCTCTATAACATGTCTTTTGGAATGATGACAAGAGTACCCAGAGCTTTCCAGAAACCGCCCTAGCTAAGCCGCTAAGTCGCGACTCCCATTTACCGAGAAAAACTCCACAATCTCAGTTTGTTTATACCGAGCGAGCGCAGTCTCGGCTCTGTTTTACGACCAGAGATGTGTTTATTATTGTTAGTGCTAGCAGGTCTCGTGTGAGAGACGGACTGAGGAAACACCTGGCCACCTGATGTCATTGGGCCACAGGGATTCCATGAGGCCGCCGTCAACACTCCAAAACACATTAAACTCCTGTACTTGGTCATCCTGAGTAGTTTCGGTACATGTACATGCGTGCCTGTGCGCTGCCAAGCAGACTGCCCCCTAGACAGAAAAAAAAAATACAATCTTCAATCAAATCACACATTTGTGTTGATTCACCATCATGCGATTGTGCGAGAACATCTTACAAGAAAAATATTAAGTTAACATTTTGGACCCTTTCATGCACCCTGTGACCTGATAACATGTCCACTGTAGTCACCGCTGTCCCTCAAAGGGTTAAATTTTTCCATCAGAAATACTGCTCTGCATGAAGTAGAAAATGCGTATGGGAAAAGAAATAAAAACGCAGCAACACGATTGGGCAATTCACCGCTCGTACTCATGCGGAGTGGCTTCCCCCTTCCTACAACATTCTATTGTCCCATTTTTACCAAGTCTGTCTGCTCTCTGTGTCCTACATTGGGAGGAAACTCTTTGACGTGGCCAACGTAAACAACTCGCGTT
Source organism: Hippocampus comes (assembly GCF_001891065.2). Lineage (NCBI taxonomy): Eukaryota > Metazoa > Chordata > Actinopteri > Syngnathiformes > Syngnathidae > Hippocampus > Hippocampus comes. The sequence goes on from NW_017805002.1 coordinate 349,758, forward strand.
CAGGTCCGCGTGTCGGCCCAACCCAGACTTGGCCCGGGACACGGTCACCCGAAAGTCACAGCCCATAGGATCACGCATCCATGGAAAAATGTGGTGACTACCATGTAGTGTTTTTGAAGGCAGGAAGTACGAAAGGGGGGGAAAAAAAAGTGACAGTTTTTTGTCGGCGCTCAGCTAATGAGCAGACAAAGCCAAATGAAAGGACAGGACTAACCAAAACAGCTTTTCTTTCATATCCAGCCAATGTCGTCTGGGTTCATTTGCTGCACCGTTTAACTTCGCAACACCACAATTCTTTGTTTGAATGCTGAGAGCATCCAGAATCGAGGTCCACTGTAGTAACCGCTGTCCCTGAAAGGGTTAATGCTATTTTATCCTTCAATTTTAAACCATTTCTGTTCGGCATGTGCCACGTAGTAACGGGCTGTTGAACAGAGGTTGGGATAAAAGCGAGCGCCACTTTTTTTTTTCTTTTTAATAAAAGTGAAAAAGGCTCCTATGCCACACGTGTCATCCGCTCCGCTCAGTGAGTCAGTCAAAGCCGCACGAAAACCTCACACTGCCTCTGGTCTCCACTTCAAGTTGATCTCCTCAGTCAAAGCCGCAGCTTACCGCCGCGGATGATCCTTTTAGATGCAGGCTGGATCGCAACCAGTGACATTTCTCCCTCCGACTGGAAAGCAGGAAAATGCTTTTTTGCTTGTAGGAGACTCCAAGATTCTTGTTCTGCCGGCTGAGGACCGACATAAATTTGTGTAACCTACTGTCTCGTTTGAATGATTTTCAGATGTTTTGCAGTATTGGTAAAGACCGCGCATGGCACACGGTCAAAGTCATCGTTAGCACTTTTCGCTAATGGGACCAGATTTTACACCGCACAGAAACGTCCCATTGTAAAACCTCAAACAGCTTCATCACATCTGGGAGCTCTTGAGCAACATCTGCGGCGCCGTCGACCATCCCTGCGGAGCAACCTGCGTAAAAATGCGGTTTCACTTCTATCACGGCAAGGTTTGACACCGCTTCTGTTGCGGCGACTGAAATAACTGTTGAAGTCTCCGCCCAGCTTAGTGAGGTCATCGGTGTGCAGTGAGGTCGCAAGAAACGACAACCGCTACACCGGGTTCTCGTGAAAATGCAAGTTAGCGTGATAGAAAGGTTCTCGGCCAATTTTGGACATTTCAATATATTCTTAATCTTGGGAACAAAGAGGGGGGAATAAAACGGCGTTGCTGCTCACCTCTCAGTTCAGTTGTAGCCGTCGAGTTGGACGAGGCCTTCCAGCGATCCTGCTGCTTTTTGAATTCCTGAACCCGACAGATGTAGCGACCTCTGTCCCCTTCGGACACGTTCAAGATCACCAAATCGAAGATCTTGCCCTGCTTCACCACCGTCAGCTTCATCTTGGGCCACGAGAAGCTCTTGGTGTAATTTCCGTAGAAACGGGCCTTTCTCATGTTGACCCGGGCGATGAGGTGTTCGTCCTCCGGCCTGTCGGAGCCCGCCGGCAGGAAGGTCCATTTCACAACGGGCAGCGCGGCATTGCGACGGCGCTGGGACACCACGCAAGAGAGTGTGACGTTTTGGCCTTCCTGGGCCACCGTGAAGGGCGACGGGGTGATTGTAACGTTGATGGCGGAACACAAATCTGTCGAATGCAAAGTTTAAACAAGTAAAATGCCATTTTTTTTTTGTTTGTTTTTTTTTTTTGAAGAGAAAGCCGTTTTTGCCTTCATTTTCTGTGATGTTTGTAATTTCCGAAAGATGCCACAAAGTGGTGGCAAAATACTTATGTCTAAATGAAGCTCCTCAACTCACTTCTAAATGGTTGGTCAGAACCTAGATGCCACTAGATGGCGCCAAAACAATACTGCTGGTGAGTTTTTTGATCGGAACAGAGGTTCTGTTCCTATCACATCTGCCAAGAAGCAAATTTGTGAATACGTCAAGTGTTAACATCTATTCCGAGCCGCTACAATGTCAAGATCAGATCCAATTCAAAACTTGTCACATTCACTCAAGTCAAAGTTTTGATGCTGTCAGAGCACAATGAATTAAGTAAACAACAAGTCATTATTGCAGTTATTGTGTTTGCAGTCGTTGATCTGCACCACATTACAAGGACTTTCATTTAAACACTTACAGGAAAAGCAAAACCAGAGCCCATCGCTTTGCCCTTCTACAAACAGCTGCAACATATCGTTTTGCCCTACCACCCACAAAAAAAAAAACAACAATCAACAATCAACATAAATTCGTTGATCAACTGTTTAAATGAATCTCTCTTCTCCCATTTATCCGATGTGCTCAGCCTTTGCAGCATCCCTTCCGAAATGTCTTAACATTTGTGCATCTTTCCTACCTCCAAACAGCGCTTGAACCAGGAGAGCTAAGAACACAGAAGAGAGCATTTTCCACAACTGCAACCTCCATAAACCTTCACTTGAATGATTCAGAGGAAAAGTTGCCCAAATGCTTCCTCCGCCTCCTTTTCCTCCTCTCCCCCCATATAGAGAAGTGTAATATGAAACACTACACTCTGCTCAGAACCTCCCCAAGCCCTCCCCCGTACTGTCTCGAAGACATTGAGGGAACGTTTGGCCGCACCGCACGCACACACTGGCACACACACTAGCGGAAGGTGAGCGCGCACACGCGCACCCACACACACCCACATGCATTCTTTGCATCTGGCAAACGAGCGGGAAACGTGAGTTCCTGCGTGCGGTGGAGTCCGACGCCGAGAAAATCACACTTCCAGCTGTGGAGAGCGGTCGGACCTCACTCAAGGGCTTTTATTTTGGACAAGGGAGGGGGCGGCAATGGGTGAATTAGTCTGTGCTTGTGTGTGGCCCTTGGTGAGGCCGCGAAATAAATTGGCTGATGGGCACCAGGGTGACCCAGGGCCCACATGAGTAGCCTGCGGGACTGTAAAAAAAATAAAAAATAAAAAATGGTGATGGCACATGGTCATTTGCTGGGAATATTGAAGAAATTATCATTTGAAAATGTAAAACACTTGCAGAGGATCACACATAGTGTTGCCGATTGATCATAGTCCTTATTGATAAGACACAGACAAGACTTTGTGTGCCCTGAAACATATTTGACAGATTAAAAAAAACAAAACAAAAACAAAAAAACACCTGTTGGGGAACCTAAGACATCATTCAACCCCCCCCCCCCCCCCAAAGATAGTGACAACGCACTATTTTTGTTCAAACGAGGCTCCTCAGCTCATTCCAACATAATTCTTTGGCACCCAAATGCCACGAGATCATAACAAAGCGCTACTTTTGTCTCAATGAAGCTCCTCAACTCACCTCAGTGTAATTCCTTCCTCGTCGTAAAACGACTGGACGCATTTTCACATAGTATTGAACGAGAAACAGTCATGACTGGTAATTTCTCTGCACGATTGCTGTCAAAAAAATAACAATCACGCTGGATGATAAACTTTCTCTGATTCATCCCTATAATCTTTGTAACGGTTTATTGCCTGCTGATGTCGGATGAGGGGGAAAAATAAGTGAGGCCAGGGCATAAATATTTCTAAATGGAGAGTCAAAGTCTTCACTGGTGTGAAATGTGTTCAACAAAACTCACACAACAACCATCAATGCTAAGCAGTCTTGTAAAAGTTTTCCATGTGGAATGCTGGCCTCTTGTGGCAGACAACTTTTTTTTTTTCGTGCTGGGGCCATGTGCTCCCTAAATAATGAGGCTGCAGTATGTGTGTCAGTAGAGCAGCGGGACAGCGAGACACATATACATGTGTATCTAGGGGCTCTTCAGTTGCTGGTTCATTTTGATGCCCTTTTCAAGTGATCCAGCTTCTCCCATCCGAATAAAAGCAGCGTGGTCTTCAGACCTATGGAGAAAGAATTGAGAAAAAAAATCATGCAGGAGTGATCAGGGAGGACAGCATGTCGACACATTGAGTCGTGAAGCCGTGTTGTATCACGTGAGCAAATGACAGGCCGCAAAAAAAGCAGAAAAAGAAAGTATGGAGGTAAGTGAGCATCCATTGTCGTGCCATGTGAAGATTACAACGTCACACTAATTGGTACAAAAACACAAATGTAAAGGATTATAATCAGCGTACCATGACAATGTGTATTGTACTATGTTTTTGTTTTCATAAAATGGTCCTATTATTTTGAAAAGTGCTAGACGTAAATTAAAAAAAAAAGAGACTTATCCCATTACGATAAATGTAAAATGCATCCACGCCCCTCCCACCCAAATTAAAAAATAAATAAATATATCTGGTATGTAAAGTTACCAGAATGTTATAAGGCGCTAAAATTGTGAAATGAACACATACGGGAGAAAAAAAAAAAAAAAAAACAGGCATACGATTTTTAATTGTCACAAGCTCACCTTTTCTCTTGGATGTGTTTTCGGATGATGCAGTACTTGATGACGATAATGAAGAGAGTCAAAAACAGGCCAAGGCCACATCCGATCAAAATATATTCCATCTCTGAAAGGAAAATCAACCAGTGGGCAACATCAAACAAACAGAATGCACAGTGACGCCTACAAATTGCACCAGCGATGTCATCTGTGTGTTTTTGAAAACTTTTGTTTTCCTTTTTTATGCAGAATAAAGCAAAGGGGAGAAAAAAAAGATTCCTTGCAATCAAGACGTTAATATAACTGACCCAGTTTCTCTTTGGCGTCCTCGCCTCCTCCTCTTCCTCCTCCTCCGCCTCCAACCACATTCGTCAGCAGCATCTCTGCCACAAATCATAATCAGGTCACACAACAGGCCGTGCAACGCAGACAGGAAGGACACGAAGGGCACGGAGTTGCGCTTAGACTCGATTAGGATTGTTTCCGTGTCAAGATTCAGCACTACATTCAAAAAACGTACGAAAAAGTAGCATGGATGGATTTGTCGGGTGCAGGGGCATGAACACGAGGACGCACTCAAAGGGGTCAGCAAGCGTTCACGTGCTTATTTTAGATGCGGCGTGACATGTGGCGGTTGTCGCAAGTGCCAGAGCCCTCCGAATTACTGCGTCTGACCCGACACCCACTTACATCAATTTATCAATTCGACACCCCTGCAACCACAATAACGAACATATTGTGAAATGACTGAATCAATAAGTTGAGTAAGATCATCCGATGGGGTAAATGAGTCAAAACGTGATGAAAGTGAAGGCACTGAGGCAAGAAAATATGTGAAAATCGGTGAAATATTCCGATGAAAATATCATTTTAAGGGAATAAAAAAAATAATTTAAATAATTTCAGCATAAAAAGATCGAATTTTACAACAATCTTCTCAAAGTCATATTACTGAAAAAAAAAAGACTACCGGTACATGCACTGAATTTTTTTTCCCTTGGACTGGGAACTATCCCGACCAGATTTTACTCAAAGTAATTCATCATAAGTTTTGAAATTTTGAAATACGGATGGCATTCAACTCACCGATGACAATGATGGTGCTGATCATGGAGTGCATGTCGGATATTCTTCTTACTCTCTTCTGCGTGAGGTTCAAGGGCTGCCTTGGGTGTCCTCATTTCCTGAAGTACAACCTTTCGAGTGTTGCTGATTGAATGATCAGATTGCAAGTTCCTGACGCGGTCCGCACAGTTTTTGGGTCATTACAAAAAAATAAATAAATTGAAAACTGACACACTATGACATTTTATAAATACGTACATCCATCAAACTTTATATTGGTGACTGATTAAATGGAATGCTAATAACACTAGTGTGAAGCTAAAAGCTCCCATTTGAATAATTATATGTGTCACTCATGTCAATAAATGTTTTGTGAAATAACGGAGAGCCGTTGAATGTTCCAATTGGGAGTCGGGCAGCAGTCAACCGCGGCTGCCCTCCTTGATTCACGTGTTGGGCGCCAAGTCCACTTTCATATAACCGGTGGTGTCGAGTCCTGAAGGCTACTTTACCCATCCGCCTCCGCGTCCAAGTTTCCCTTACTGGTGCGAGGCCGGCGGCTTTATCGCCAGCCGGCTGGAGGCCCGACACATGCGGGTGTCAGTCACAGCGGCATAAACAAAAGGCTGGAGGGGCTGCCTCTTGCTGAATTCTTCACCTACTTTCCTTCTCTGGGGCATTAAGCTTGCCTCAATTGAGATGTCATTGCTGTGCCACTACATTTGATTTCAATTAGTGCACATGGAACACACGGTGTTTACGCAGATGCGACTGGGTCCGTAATCCCGAGCCTGAGCCAATAAATTATCACATCGGTTATCATTAAGTGACTACTTGCCACTGCGATCCCAACAAAAAAGTTACACAAAAAAATTCTCTGTGATCTATTCATCAAAATCCTTGAAAAATAAAATCATCAAATCATTTATTCGGATAAGTCACGTTCAATGGTGGCAGTTGACCAACTACCAGATGTGCGGAAGGTGACAGAGTGGTATGCTGTTACCTCATGAGATACAACACGACAAAAATAGACGAGCTTATGTATAGAACGGCATAAGAACGGCACCTTGAGGGAGCACAATGTTGGCCCGCGGGGGCCGGAGAGCTGTTGGGTCATGACGAGCCTCAGCAGCCCATTATTATTTTTTTTCTTCTTCAGGCCTCCCTCCAGCTCATTTGAACACATTTAGTCACCATCGGATGAACACACAATAGCCATCAAAATAAAAAGGGCAACGCGCTAGTTGGCATTAAAGATGACGGAGAGCGTATGACAAAGTCATCCATCCTGTTGAGACTTCATGGCACTCCGCATGTGAGCTCATCTATTGCCTCGGTGTGACTCACGAAGGGGAACAACAAGTGGACAAAACATTGACCCCCCCCCCCCCCCCCCCCCCCCCCCGCCCCTCAGCCTTCCTCAACAATTCATTACAGCCGCGTTTTTTTTTTTTTTGTTTTTTTCTGACAGCGGCATAATGAAGGATATTGGGCAGCAGAAAACA
>NW_017805002.1:356907-370717 GCF_001891065.2 Hippocampus comes
CCCCCCCCCGCCCTCCAATCACAGCAACAACAGCTGTGTGGATCCTAAAACCAGACAACAACATCCCAGTTACAACACGGCTATGTAAAGAGAGCGTCACGTCGACACACGTTAGCTAATCTCCACTTTAGGTGGCGTGGGACCAGACTGGTGGAGATGCTGTTGAATACATGACAAAGTTTTCCGAGATAGATTCACAGTCAACGGTGTGATTATTAAATAGCAATAAAATTGAACAAGAATGAATCCACAGTATTGTGAGGAGAAAAATACTTCACAAATATATTGGTCAGTTTTGACGGACAGTCAGAAGTTTATATTCATGTAAATATTTTTAAAAAGTGAATCATTTTATCATCTCAGGAGCAATATTATAATTTATTAGGACAATAAAGTGAAAATATAAGAATGAATTAGTCATTTCACAAGATACAATTCAAAATTCAGGGATGGGTCTCAATATTATTGGGAAAATCTTTTTTGTACCTTTACAATGATATCGCTCAATTTTGATCAGTCAGAGGTGTAGTTATTAAAAAAAATCAAGATAAATGAAAAATAAAAAGTTACATTCCTTTATTGTCTAAACAACAGTATTTTGGCAATAAAGCCAAGATACTAAAAAAGTTTTTTCCATTTTTAAAATAAAAAAAGATGTATGTAAAATTTTAAAAGCATGATTACATTATTACCGCCCCCCCAAAACATTGCACGAGCAAATTTTGAAAAATATGAAAATATAGTAACTTAACAAAAAAAGGCAAACTTTCATTGTTAAGGAAAAAAAAGTCTGAATTTTCTGAAAATAAAATAAATTTTGAATGAGAGGAGGATTTTTGTGAATGCTCTCGGTGTTTTATCACATCAACACCATCACCAACACAATCTGTTTTTTCCCCAACCATCAACTCGAATTTAAAAAAATAATAAAATTTTATATATATATGGCAGCTATTTGCTGCTGGTCCAAGACTGTCTCCTATTATCCTACTATTGACATTTATTTTCATAATTGTATCACACTTGTACGTAAAAGGTCTCAATCCAAACTGTTGAGTCTCTGTGTTATCTTCTCAAAAGGTGACTAACAGTAGAGAGGAAGTCCATGTGGCAGTCGACCACGCCGTGCTGCTTGCTTTCAAAAATAACCAATGACAGTGTCCATTTCATCTCGCTTGGCCTGTCTTAGGCCCTGCTACTCGACACCCCTCGGTTATTTCAATAGGAACGAGCTGGATGTGTCCGAGGGTCTCTGCTCGCTTTGGCCACACTGACTTGTGCGTCTATTTTGGTAGATTCTCAGCTCGCTATCAGAAGCCTGGCCACGCCGAGTGCATTTGAACATGGAACAGAAGGCCTAACTCGGTGGGCTAAGAATTTTCTCCGTTATTGAACTGGATTTTGCGCTGAGGATTTGTGCGACTACTTTCCAGATGGAATCTTTTGATGCAACATGAAAAAAAACCCCATCAACAAGGTGAGAGCATGGGATCGTGTGTGCGTGTTTTTTAAAGTTGCATAGTGAACATTCAGTGACTTAAAGGTTACCATTAGAGCGACCTACTGTTGCAGTAAAAACTTGAATTGACGTGCCAAAATCAATGTGGAAATGTAGAACTATGAAGAAGGCTATTAAATCATCTTCCAAAGTGTACACATGCATACAGTGCATTTAAAGGAACAGTGTCTCATCACTTGGGTATAAATACTCAAACAGATGCTGGGAAAGTACCGTGGCCTCTTACTGTCTCAGGTTATGAGAGCACTTGTTGGCCACAGACATCTCGATGAAAAGTCAAAGAGTTCACAAGTGTATCATCTTTGTTGGGGCCTGAACATGCCTGAAAATGCAATTTTAGGGTATATCCTGGTGAAATTTTATCTACTCTATTTTCCGCATTATATGGCACACCGAAAAGCATTCAATTTTCTCAAAAGCCGACGGTGCGCCATATAATCCGATGCATTTTATATATTGATCAATATTCTGATTTCTTGGATGTAGTCTAAATCAGAGCTGTATTGTATTGTATTGCCTGAAGCCTACAACCAGCTTGACTGACCAGACGAAATTTGATGCTTTGATTTTTGGCGACGCAACGGGGGCGCAGGAAAGTGTCTAAATTGATTATTTTGAGGGTCAGCTGTGGTTCCATGGCTAGTTGTCGAGTGCAATTATAAGCCAAGAAGTGACCATGCTCCTGGGTCAAAACATAGAAATGGGTTAAAGAGCTATTCTAAGAGCTCACCCAGATAGCTAAAGTAAGATACAGCAGAGCAGCTGCGGCCGAAGGGGGACACGACGTTAAATCCAATGCTTTACTTCCTGTGCGGGGTCTACCTGCCGTCGTGGCCGTTCTTTTTGGCTGGGAAAAGGTTTTTGAGTGTTCACCCCTTGAAATTTAAAAATAAGGTCTCATGACTACCACATCAGCACGATTGGTGTTCTGTGCCTTAAATACAAAAGTGCATGTGAAGTGCCCGCTGGTGTGACAGAAGCCTGTGCATGTCATGCACCGTATAGCAGTGGTTACCAACATGACAGCGGGCACTCGGTCGCCTTCGAGTACCTCATGAGTAGCGCACAGGCCTGTTTTAAAAATAGCGGAGTCTCATTTTTTACTACAAATAACATAATTAAATGTGATAGCAGTAAATTTGCTTTTCCAAAAGTGTTTAATCAAACAGTGAGCCCTTCGGTTGACATGGTGTAAATTTAAGGATTAGTTGCAGATTGGGCTTCAAACAAAAGCAATCCTGAACTATTTTCCTTCTTTTTCTTAGGAGGTTTCTTCTGTCTGATGTCAAGCTGAGCACGAGGGGACCTACTCGCGTATGAGCCGGCCAGACAAGTGATGGCGCAAAACAGGAAGAAACCTGTTGACCTCATAGGCTGCGCGGAAAAGCGTCACGTGAGCCACCGGGGAGGCAACATGCTCCATCATCGCTTCCCAAATGGCTTCACCGACCTGCTTATGGACGAGACCGACCGTGAGGTCAGCACGCTCACCGACCGAGCCTTCCGGAGCCTCTGCGTTGGAGATGACGCCATTTACAACGATGAATTCTTGTATGGATACTCACCTTTCAGCTGTCATAAACCGTTGGCAGGGGAGCCATTGAAAAAAAATCACCAAAAGGAATCCAAAAAGCAAAGGAAAAATGACAGAGAGAAAGAAAAGAACATTTCGAGCATGTCATCGTTTCTCAAGGCATTAAGTACCACGGGGGAGAACTGTGAACGAATACTCCTCAAAAATGGCGGCATGGCAGACTCCAATGGGGAATCATGGGATAAGTCTGCACTCCGCAGCATCCAAAGAGAACTGTCGGAATTCTCCTCTGACTATCACAGCAATCTCGTGGGTGGGCATGATGACAAACGTACTTTTCATCAATCTGGGTATGATTCGTCGAGCAAAGGTCTGTTTTCTGGAACGTCATCCAAGATGAAAAATGGGAAAGCCACAGTCAAACTGAAGAAGCTCAATGTCAAAAACTTTTTCCTACACAGTGAGTTCAGCCCTTTCCGGACATGGGAAGGGATGAATCAGTTCTGCTTCAGCCATGAGAATGTTTCTATCCTCCCTGCAGAAATGACTCCAAAATGGTATGACCTACCATTTTACAAAGAGTTAACAGAGGCTCATATGAAAGAGACTCTGCATACACAAGAGATACTGAAAGAAGTAGCTGAGCCCCCTGCTCCCGCTCCCCTTCCTCTTCCTCCTCCTGCAACTCCTCCTGCTCCACCTCCACCACCTCCTCCTCCTGTTGCCCCTAAACCTGTCACTTCCACTTCACCACCCAAAGTCCTGCCAAAGCCCCAGAAAAGGTGCTCTTCTGATATCACTGATGGAAGTGTTGTCCCCTGGAGGCAGACACATTTAAGTGTGAAGACTGCAGTTCCACTTAAGCAAGAGCCCCAGGACGAGAGCTCAACAGCAAAAATGGACAAAAATGTTTCACTGATGCCCAACACTACAAGGCCTATGGAGGCGAAAGCGGTTGAAGAGCTCAGCCCTCCGGTCTCAACTCCATTCAGCATCTGCCAGCTGATGACACCCCTCATTCCCTCCAGACAACCAACAGAAACATCAGAAATCCTCTCCGCCATCCTTTCACCTTCTGTACTGGACCTTCCCCACGGACCTCACTCGGAGGCCAAACTGACACCCGAACCTCCCATCAAGAGGGATGGCTACAAATCACTGGCGTCGAGCATCCTCTTTAACCTCAAAGACAACAGGAAGCGGGTCAAAAGTCGCTATAGCCCACCTAAATTCAAAACTTTAGAAGCACCTGGAAACGACACCCAATCTCCATTGTTGGAGAATCTTAAGCAACAAAATAATTCAGAGGGCGACACATGTGATTTCAGCACTCCTGCTATTTCAAAAGAAGGTCAGACGGTACGCAGTCCCGTTGTAGAGTCTGTCAACCCCCCAACTGTCGGCCTGAGCGAGCGTGCAGCCGATGGGTCGCAGTCAGATGATTATTTGTTATCTAATCTGCTACACAACAAAAGGGAGGCTCTCAGTAATGGAAATCTCGGTGATGAGAATGCAAACTCCCAAATTATGGACGCAAAAAGGAACAAAAGCCACACGGCTAAAAAGCAAAGTTATCCGTCACTTAATCTGTACAAGAAAGCCAGCCCTCCCGTCTTAACGCATTACTCCAATGAGCTTTCGCTTCTGAATCCAAGCAAAGCGCCACCGGGGCTTTCACCTAACATCAATTGTGGTCATTCACCAATATTTACAGCCTCGGAACATAATCAGGAAACCCTTCCGTTAAGCGAATCAATCAGGAAAGAGCCACCAAATGTACGAGACAAAACAAATACGCCCGTGAAATCCTTAAAAGAAAACTATTTTGGAGAAGAGAGCGTGAGTTCTAAAGTGAAGGATAGCAGGGGCCAAGCTATGAGCACATTGGATGTCATCAGAGCTGCAAAGGAGGCGATTAATGCAACAAAAACTAGAGTGCTCCATGCGCCTCAGTCCGAGAGCATCAATCAAGCCATGTCAGACAGAGAAGAATGTAAAGACAAAGATGAGATGTTTGTATGTTCCAATGTTATAATTGAAAAGAGAAACATAGCCGAAAATGATCAAGTCAGAAGTGAGTCCGAAAATGTCGTAAAGAAAGAGCCCCCACCGGTTCCAAAGAAAAACCTTCCCAAGCCCGATATTCAACAGTCTCTGTCCAAAAAGAAAACACACCTCACGAATCAACTTTCTAACTGTGACTTAGGGGAAACCACACCAGATAGTCAAGACAGGCTAAAGCACAAATTCTCAGACAGACTGAACAATTACATCAAATGTCAGCGGCATACTGTAACAGATGAGGAACACAGAGATAATGAAGGTGATACGAAGGTGAACTTGAGAATCGAAAAGGATGCCACGACTGACAGTGAACACATCATTCATGACTTGCACGCTCTGAAAGAACTGGAGAGGGCCCGCCTAAGCGATCGGGAGCACCAAGCGGGAGGTCCCAACCTAGATGAAGTGGCCAGAGCGAAAAATGATTTGATCTCCCGGGAGTTAAAGAACATCAAGAAGGGAATGTTGTCCATGAGAGGGAACACTTTGGCAAAGAGGGAACTATTTACCATGAAAGAGAAGCAGCTGAGTAAGCAGGAGGTTCCCACTAAGAAGGGTGGCAGCGTCATGATCAACAAAGCACTGGTGAATGATAATTATGACAAGGCCAAATTAGCACTGGAGGAGGTTATCTTGAGTAGAGAGATGACAAGGAATAAAGCCATGAATCAGGATGCAAATACGGCATTTGCCGCATATGCCACGGATGGAAGTTACGGATCAAGGGTACAGGCAAGTAAAAATGTGATGAAAGACTCAATTGTAGAAGCCAACAAAGACAAAAATTACACCACAGATAAAGAGAAAGACTTAAGAGAAAGATTGGGGGATTTGAGAGACCATAAGCACATGAGGCAGATCCTCTCCCAGACTGAACCCAGACAGGCTGAGACTCAGAGATCAGACGAGAGAGTGGCAGCCCTGCCAGGTATGAGCAATGTTGACAGCGGCTTAAATTCACCTTCACGATTGGACTTCAAGTATGCCAATGAGAGACGAATTGACAGTTCCGCTCATTGGTCTGAGAGGGATCTAAATTTAAAACAATTCTCCGAAAATGTCGCCGGGAGAAGGATTTGTGACAACCAAGCGTTAGAAACACCCTCTGTTCCTCCTCGGAGTAAAAAAGCCGGAAACCGAAGAAATGAGAGCAGTGATAAAGAAGATCTCTCTAACAGAGATGTGGAAGTGAACAGAATACAAAATATAACAAGCACAAAAGTTGCTTTGCCAGCCAACTCCAATGAAGAAAAAAGCAATGTAACAATAAACGACGCAGTTACCCATGACCTATATTTGCCTTCCAAGCACAGCCACGGTGAAAAACGCTACTCTTTGTTATCAGACATTGAAGCAAATACAGAGACAGTTGAGAATGCGCCCGAAGAAGCCACAAGCAGAAATATTGACAGGTCTTTACAACCTGACAGTGCAGCAATTCACGTCCTGGCAGAAGATCTTGGCAAAATGCCGAAAGGCAAGAGCGATATGGATGCAGAGGCTCTCACGAGGACTATAATATCCCCTGAACTTCTTGTAAACGGCGTCGGCATTGACGACCACACCAGCATGTCCTCCAAATCTTCTTACTTCTCTGTGGAGAGTCCACCACAAAGGAATGCTGAGTCAATCCTTTTTCACTCTCTGGAGAACCTAGATAAGGCTGGCCTGGACAACAGAGGAGATCATCTTCTTGGACCCATTAAAAAAGATTCAGACAAGCCAGGAATTGAATATTATTCATTCAATGATCTGGAGGGTGAATCGACGATTGCCAGGGAATCAGTCAAGTCTGAAGAAGAGAACGTGAACCAAAAGCAAAGCAAACAACATACCACCAAATGTCCTCGCCCATCCCAAGATGAAGATATCCAAAATCCGATGTCACCTTCGAACACCTTAACTCCAATGTTGGATATCCCTGCTTTATTTAAAATAAAAGACAACACTTTCAGTAATAAGATGAAGAAGACTACACAACCCTGGACACCGCAGGGCCTCATGAATAACTCGGAGAAGCTTGTGGAGGACTTGCATCCATTAAATGAAAACTCAAATCCACCATCGGCAAATGAAACAAGCCCCTCATTTACAAGTGAAGTCTTCAAGCCTGAAGAGACTTTGTCAATCGGCTCATCGCCATCAATGTACCCTCCGTTGATTCTGCAACAGGAGAAGTCAGGGAGACCCCGCAAACTAGTACTTCCTGCTCCCCAAAAGGAGAATGACAGTTTTTCTGTGGTGAGTCCCATATCAGAACGTGTGGAGACTTTGACAATGCCAACAACGGAGCGAGACATATCAAAGGTTCCTAGCGAACGCTCCGGGTCCACCTGCAGTTTTAACGACAGCCAATCAGGGTTCGCCAAACCTCCAGCCGTCTTACCCAAATCCGAGCGGGCCGTTCTCAAAGCTATGAAGCTGACAAACCGGCGGATCAAAAAAGCCGAGGCTCAGAAGTCAACTCCGAGCAAACACAGGACTGACAAATCCGTGCCGAGGAGCGGTGAGAAAAAGCATCACAGGGAAGGTCAGAAACGTGGCGGAAACGGCAACGATGCGGCCGTTGCCAACAATGAAGAATTTCCTCCAAAAAAAGCAGAAATGACCCAGAAGACAAGACAATCCAGCCACGATTCAATAGAAGGCACTCGCCTTACCGATGGACTTGCAACTGAACGAGGCCGTAGTCGTGGCAAACAATCTCGAGATAAACCGGAACAAAGACACTGCAGCAGCGATCGTCTCATCAGTACCGCTCCTGTCTACAAACTCAACGCTGGACCAGGGCCCAATATTCGCTCGCAAAGCATCGACAGATACTTAGGTGACAGAGTGGGTCGCAGGTATCGCACCGACACATCTGTCAATGAGAGACTTGACCCGAGAAGTACACGCATTGAGAAATCCATCGTGGACGAGTTTCAGCAGCGGGGCCGAGCCAAAGAAAAAATGCTCAGAGAGAAACCGCTGAGGAGGAGTCAGAGCATTGACACGCACAGCCTGCAGCCCGCCCAGCCGCCGAGCTTGTCCCGCCAGCTCAGCCAAACCGGCCAATTCTCTCGCCAGTCCAGCATCGAACACACTGGCGTCACGCAGTCCATCCCCGCGACCCAACGAAAACTCCTCCAGGATCCAGACTCGGGACAGTATTATTTTGTAGACCTGCCCGTCCAAGTCCAAACAAAAACCTTCTTTGATCCTGAGACTGGAAGCTACGTGCAGCTGCCCGTCCAGCCCCCAGACGGCGCTGTTCTTCAGGCATCGCCCATGGAAGTTTTATCCCCTCCGTTGGTGGTTTACCATGGCTTTGTCCCAGTGCCTCTGACCCCCATGGCCCAGAACGCTCCCATCCAAGTACCTCACGTGGAGCAAGAACAGCGGCAATTGGACATGTCAAGGCAAGTCCATTGTAAGGACGGGCATCCTTATTTAGAGCCCGTCTATGGGGAGCATGAACACATGTTGGGCGAGTTCCTCGGTACCGAGGAAGTGGACTGTCCCAGTTGATAGGACGAGGATTTTGCACACATTTATGTTTCTTTCACCAACCTTCTTGTGGTTGTGAGTACTGGTTTTTTATGGGTTTGAAATGACAATCAACATATAATTGATGGCTTTCAATCTTCTTTGATTCACATCGGTACACAATGACTGCCATTTGACGTGTTCCATTTCAATTCATTCAAATACGTAACATACATTTTTGTTCACCCCATCCATCCATTTATTATTATTTTTTTAATAGCGTTTGCCGACATTAGGTACGCGGGCTAGCTGCAGAGTATCCCTGTCTGATTTTGGGCAAGAAGCATGCGACACACTGGGCCGACTGGTTGCCAGTCAATTGAGGGCCACGTGCAGACAAATAATTCAATCTGATGGAGAATTTAGCCTCAATTTAGACAATATGCATGTGTGGAAAGCAGCCAGAGTAGGTTGGAATCTAGATTTGAAACCCAATACTCAGAACTGTGAAGCACACGTTGCAACCACAATATTCCACCGTGCTGCCTACATGTTTGTTTTCCGTTGAACTCGCTAACCCCGGTCATTTTATTGATTTACCTTTATGCCTTATGACTTGAATGTACACTGAAAAGAGATGCATGGTCAACTGCTGCTGAATATGAGTTGATAGAAGATAGTCTTTTTTTTTTTTAAAGAAGGGCGTATTGACAATGCACCCATATGTAAAAAGACAAATGTTTGAATGTAAATGTGGAATATTTATTTTAAATGCAGTGTGTTATTAAAGGATGAATGTGGTCTGAGTTTCCATTACTTCTTATAAACGATGCCGCGCTAAATTCAGAATGAACACAAATGAATGTCAAAACGTTTTGCATGCTGATGAGGGAATGTGTTGGAGAATTATGCTCACCTTAATGTTACATTTAAGTTTTTGCCTGTGTTCATAAAGCATTGCTGAAAACAGCCACTAGGGGGCATATTTGCAGGGTATTGGGGGTTGCTATGATTCACTGCGATGTACAGAATTCATCATGACCGTTCTCATCGGCAATTCATTTCTCATTCATTCATCGTGCTGATGTAGGTCTCTAATAATAATAATCTTAAAATTTAAAATCTCCCCGTCACTTACTGTCCCATTTTTTTGTGAAGCATCAGTGGCAGCCGCAGCTCAAAGCCACCATGTCATCATACTGTTTCAAAACCACATTCTCTTCGTCATCAAAATATAGCAAACTGATGGACTGAAGTTTGTCGGGCACACAGCAGGGCGCTTCGACTTCATCCACGGACAGCTTGAGCGCGTGCATGATGGAGCGGACGGTGGCGTGGTTGGTGGCTCGGAGGTTACCTCCCAGCGGGAAGGGACAAGAGCCCTTGCAGTGGTAAGCGTTGTAACCCCGCGGCGAGATGATCCAACCTGACCAACCAATCTCCTCGAAGTCTACAAAGAGGGAGACCCTCTGACAGGATCGGGAATGGCCGCGGGGTAAGAGCCCGGGTGCTCCACGTCGCCTCCTAGTGGGGCGGTTGTGGAGTTCAGCAGCAGCAGCAGGTGAAGACTGGGCTGGTCCTGGACGAGAGAGAAGATTAGAAACAAAGTTCGGCACATTTGTGTCATCGGATGTTGGAAGTTCATTTTGAAAGATGTATCTAATTTGAGTCTTTCATCCAGTTGCAAACAGCTCTCATGCAGCACATTCTTCACTATTTTGGATGTGGGGCCTTGAGACTTTTCCATCAGTCCTGTTCGGATAGACGTGGCACTAGGTTTTGTGTGGATTGGATCAACCGTTTTTGGGGGGGCAAATTTGACATGTTACATTCCACCGTCGACTCACCAAAGTACGAGTGGTTGGATGCTCCTGCCCTCCCATCATCAGAGAATATAACCAAGTAGGCGTTGGTGTCTGCTGGCTCTCCACGAAACTTGGATGACATAACCGCAGAGTCCATCCAAGTCCCAGATGGCAGCGTGGTCACTATCAGGATGCCGTTGTTATCTTGGCTGTTGCAGATCCACTTAGCCACCTAAAAAAAAAAAAAAGTCAACTGGGTCGGCCTTTTCCCAAAATTATTTGGCAGTGCTGATGAAGGGAAAATGAAGAATACCAACTGTTTGTGTGACATTGAAGACTTCCCATCCCTGGGTGTAAAGAGGAACCAGTCTGGAGGTGATGAGGTTTCCTCGCCAAGGTTTCACTTGACTGTCCAGTACTTCATACAAATCCACCTGAGTGGTAACAAGACACAGACATTAGTTTTATCTAAAGCGTGAGGCACGCTTCATATGTGAAGCGGCATGAGCGATGAGCTCTGTTGGTAATTTGTAATTTCAAAATTCAACTGTCAAAAAAATAATCACATTTGAAAACAGGCGGCCCCTTTTGGAAGGTATCCTGCTGGCATACATAACTGTGCCTTCCCACAAATACGGTTGAGCTCCAAGAACATAGATCATTATTTTACCTTGTAAAAATGGGGCCTGTAGGACTTTTCGAAGGAATGCTTCTGTTTCTTTCGAAACCAACGGAACTCAGCTTTAATCATCCTCTCTTCTCTTCCGAAGGAAGAGAGGTTGAAAAAGTGAAACCTCTCACCATAACGACCTGAAACACAAAAAAAAACCAACTTCAGTAAAACCACATACTCTTATTTGCAGAAGCCTGATTTTTTGTTGTCAAAAGCAAAAACAACTTCTCTGCCACAAAACATTTTCCCTTTATTAACGTATATCATGAGGTTGCTTGGGTTGTGCAAAAAAAAAGTTCCCCACTGCTCATGTTGTTAACTGACCAAAAACAACAAAAATACATGAGTTAATTGTTGTGCAATGTAAAAGTAAAAACGCGTCAGCCCCGTCACTAGTGATGCGCAATTACGCATTTGAAAAACAACTGCGAACCTGAATGAGTCTTTTTCAACGATGTTATACACAACAAAAATCAATCAAGCCCGTTCTTCAAAGTGCCACCAACCTTTATCCTCGAAGCTCCTCACCACATTTCCTTCCAGAATCTCCTTCTGACTTTTTCTCGTCCCGTCCGACACGGACACGGCGTGAAACAAGTCCAACATGAACTGAGGCGCCTTCTTGTGGGGGGCCTGCCCCGCCGCGCCCCGGAGCAACTCCTTCCAATTGAACAAAACGTCGAGCTTTTCCGACAGCATCCTGTCGAGGTCCGAGTCCGCCCGGGTCCCCGTCGGCCCGGCCAGCAGCACCGTGACGCAGCGCAGCTGGAGGGCGAGGACGAGCCAGAAGCGCACAGCTCCTCTTGACATATTGGCAAGGGGCGGACTGAGCTGGACACCTGCCGGACTGCGCGTGATAAGGACACACTCGTGCCATTTGATGACACTATTCAGCTAACATCAGCGGATGATTGGACCTTGATTGATGATGATGGAAGGCGGGGGCGAAAATAACCTCGCAGACACAAAGGAAAGGTGAAAATGACCCAAAAGTGAGTCGTAGAGATAATACCCCCCGCGGTCCCCCATAAAAAAAAAACCTAATAACTAATATATAACAGCCGATTGTGGTAAATCTTCATCATTACTGACATTAAAATACGGTAGTAGCCCAAGTGTTCCTTGGACAGTGGTTTTATTCCACAGCAACCCAATATCGTACATATGGATAAGGGTGAGGGGGGGATAAAACTGCGCCTGCAAATTCAATTTTGAACAATACCAAAATAACAGTAATAACAGTTCTGGGAGAACAATAAATGTAGGAAAAAAATTAAATACTACTGAACTCCATTCTTCCATCTGCCACTAGAGAGAGCACACGAGCAGCTGGTCGAACCGTGGCAGAAGGTCACCTCGCATTGCGTTTTAGAAATACATTATAGATGTAAATTTCATGATTACTGAATTAAGTAAAAAATGGAAATGAATCCATAGCTGACACACACAAATAAGTAAACAATAAATATTTCAGGAGAGAATAACAAACACATGCATATATAATATCAGAATCAGAATCAGAATCATCTTTATTGGCCAAGTATGTAGAACACACAAGGAATTTGTCTCCGGTATAACACGTTGCATTAGTATCATCATAAACAAGGACATGACAAATAAGTATGGAAGGACATTTCGAAATGTAAGTAAACCGTAGTGCGGTGGTACCACCCAGTGACAACTATGAGACAATGTGCAAAGTATCAAGCAGAGCTAAAGTGATCAGTGGTAGAATACAATACTATGACTGTTGTCCAGTTGGTGCAGAAAATCATTGAACCATTTTAAAGTGACCAGTAGCAGTATTTGTTGTACAAGAAGAGTGCAATTGTGCAGATGTCCTTGAGCGCTTTAAAGTGTCTGGTGCGGTGGAGTATACGTCAGTGACTGTTTAGGGAGTTAATGGCTAGACGGAAGAAGCTGTTTAAGTGTCTGCTGGATTTGATGCGCATGGATCTGTAGCGCCTGCCTGAGGGGAGTAGCTGGAAAAGGTGGTGGGCAAGGTGCGGTGGATCCAATAGGATTTTCCGTGCCCTTGTTTTGATTCTTGCAGTGTGTAAGTCCTCAAGAGTGGGTAGGGCGGTACCAATGATTTTTTCCGCTGTCCTAAGTGTCCGTTGAAGTCGGATTTTGTCCTTTTTTGTGGCAGCCCCAAATCCTGGGAGACTGTGATTCCCAGGAACTTGAAGGTCTCGACGGTTGACACAGGGCAGTTGGATAGTGTGAGGGGCAACTGTGGTGAAGGATGTTTCCTGAAGTATATGTACATTTGTAAAAGGCAGTGTGAAAAATTCATTTCAATCAAGAATTATGACATGCACTAAGCAAACGCGAAAAAAAATCATGAGAAAATAAACACGTGTAAAATGTATGCAGATTTCTATTGATGATCATATAAGCTACATTTTTGCTACAGCACCTCAATGAAGCGCATTTTCCACTGGGGTGAGGAGGGTTCAACCAAACTAAAGTTTCCCCATCATCGTGGTTTTTTTTTTTTTTTTTTTTTTTTTTTTTTAATGGCCATCTGTCTGTTATCAGTGTGAAGCCAGTTGCAAGAAAGCAAACGAAGAGCGAAAGCCATGACGCACATGATGCGCATTGTTAGCATGCACATGTGCCCCCCCCCGACCAATCGTGCACACATTGGTCACCTTGTCCTCGGCGACGCCCTCGCCCACCCCTTCGCTTCTCCTGGCTCTGTTTGGACAGTGACTGAGCATGACGCTCATGACCCCCCCCCCCCC
>NW_017805002.1:371405-372081 GCF_001891065.2 Hippocampus comes
GTTTTTTTCCGCCGTCCTAACTGTCCGTTGAAGTCGGATTTTGTCCTATTTTGTGGTGGACCCAAACCAAACCGTGATGGCAGAACACAGGATTGATTCGATGACTGCCGTGTAGAACTGACGTAGCACCTCCTGTGGCAGGCCATGCTTCCTCAGCAGGCTCAGGAAGTACATCCTATGCTGGGCCCTTTTCAGGATGGAGTTGGTGTTGACCTCCCACTTCATGTCCTGGGAGACTGTGATTCCCAGGAACTTGAAGGTCTCGACGGTTGACACAGGGCAGTTGGATAGTGTGAGGGGCAACTGTGGTGAAGGATGTTTCCTGAAGTATATGTACATTTGTAAAAGGCAGTGTGAAAAATTCATTTCAATCAAGAATTATGACATGCACTAAGCAAACGCGAAAAAAAATCATGAGAAAATAAACACGTGTAAAATGTATGCAGATTTCTATTGATGATCATATAAGCTACATTTTTGCTACAGCACCTCAATGAAGCGCATTTTCCACTGGGGTGAGGAGGGTTCAACCAAACTAAAGTTTCCCCATCATCGTGGTTTTTTTTTTTTTTTTTTTTTTTTTTTTTTTGAAAACTACACCCTAGGTGGTGCTAACCAAGGACAGTAAAAAGAAAAAGAGAGAAAACAAGTGAGAAAATGCTCTCCATGCTTACTC
>NW_017805002.1:372236-379916 GCF_001891065.2 Hippocampus comes
CCCCCTACGTGAGAATTAATCTCAAATGATCTCCAATCACATGGAACAAAGGGGATCAAATTCTCCAGACCATCAGGTTGATCAAAAGCTTAGTCTTTTCCTCCTATTGTTCATCTGATTACAGAGGAATGACGATGCCGTATTTGGGAAGAACCGTTACTCATTTTTAGTCTCTTCATATTGAATGGGACTTGTCTGATAACTCTGCTTGGCCAGGCTGTCAGATAAGGCAGGATACATTCTGTAGTCATAAATTAAGCTAACTAAAGGTCCCTGCTGATTGGATTTGATGCGACAAAGTTTAGGACACATGACAAAGTGTGGTAAGGAAATCCACGTGTACTGACAATAGGGCCAGATGTGAGGATTTTCCCTCTGAAGCGGTCATAGTCAGCAAAGGCCTGATTGCCTGTGGTGGTGGGTGTGTTAAAAATGTTTTTTTCAGCCAACGGCTTTTGCAACATTGCGTGATGATTTATCTTGGTTCAGGAGTTTGATTCTCCTCTCCTTTGTTTTAATTGTTTGGAGCCATGTTTCATGTCAGTCCACTTGGTGCAACAGCTCTCCAATGTTGCTGCTCTATCCCCCCCGCTACTGTTACAATTTCATCGGTTTTAAAAGAATTGTACCCGGATGGTCCGTCGAGCTTCATCCCCCTGCGTGACGCAAAGGCGGCCCATGTGCACGGCACTGCTGAGCGGCAA
This sequence comes from Hippocampus comes, assembly GCF_001891065.2. NCBI lineage: Eukaryota > Metazoa > Chordata > Actinopteri > Syngnathiformes > Syngnathidae > Hippocampus > Hippocampus comes. The sequence continues at coordinate 372,941 of NW_017805002.1, forward strand.
GGGATGTCCTCAAATGTTTACATTGCAAATGTGCTGACCGCAGATACGTGGCCACAGAAGCCCTGTGACGTCAACCCCCCACTGTATGGCGGGAGAAGACATGCCTGCGTGCATGCAGGGACCGCGCATGTCTTTCAAGGCTGTCATGTTGGATTGAGCCAACTCAACACACAAGCCACGACATTATTGCCACTACAATTTGATATGATCCAACACTACTCATCTCTCAGATGATTAACAATGGATGTATGATTTACAGTTGGATCTGCAATTATGTAGATGAATACTGATACTGATGAATTTGTCCTGTATTGCAGGTCATAATAATGTCTGTATTTTGACTCATGGAGCAAAACAGTGACCAGCCAACTGTGCACGTCACAGAGACTGGTCGCCCCTATTTGGTTGCAGGATTTGCAATTGAACACCAGGTGGCGATGTTGACTTTGATATGGCTATTCACAAATCACAGCGTGTAAAAAAAAAAAAAAAAAAAAATTCTTCCTACAATCAATCCACCTGATGTTTTAATGGGACATAATTTACTATCCAAGCGTCATGACCTATTTTAATCCAGAAGTTAAAAAAAAAAAAAAAAAGAAAAAAAATGACCTTCTCCCTTGGCCTACAGCCTCGTCATAGGTCAGCTCACGGCCGAAAAGCAACAAAAGACTGTTCACATTCTAATTGGGATTGGCTATGATTTGGCCTTACACACCAACAAAACGGATCGGAAATAAATCAATCAAGATGTGATGTACGCGGGGGAAGTTCCGCATACAGAGTACAGTCATATGAAAGATGCAATCGCGGAACCTCACCACTTTGTGACAGATGCCATCATGACACCGTCTTCATATCCATTCATGATCTATATTTTGGAGTGAAAATCAATAGCCAAAAAGGGTTGTGGGTGAATGTCGCATTCATTTTGGTTGTCCACGATCAGCCAAGGGCCACCTGGCTTCACATCTGACAAGTGTGTGCATGTGTTAATGACTTCACCTTGTGTTAAATACCTGTACTGAGGCAATTAGACACACATGGAAGGCATTTCACCTCAAGTGCTGGCCACCACCGCCGCTGCCGCCGCCGCCGCTGCGATCTCTGAATGAATAATGAAGAGGAATACAATCACAGTAAAAGTGGAACCACATGACATGACTTTCAATGTGACATTCAAAATGGGTGCCCCCGCCCCCCTGCTCCCCTTTTGCCACTGACTGCAAACATGTTCAGTTTAGCCTGTTTGTTTTTTTCCATCCCCCCAGAGTATTTGGTTACTTTTGAGTCTTGTTTAACTATCAAGATTTTGGAAAGCTCATGTTGACTGTTGAGGGATTGAAATTTTCACTGGCTCCATGAGACAGACCAGCGCAGTCTAATGAGACAATGCTATATGCCAATGACGATGACACCAACTGCAATACTATCGTGTGCGTAGTCAAAAATAATCCTCAAAGTGCCTGTGTGCGTGCACCTTAAAAGAATATATTGCTTATTAATCCAATCGTAGGCAGAATTTGAAAACAATTATCTAGTCAGAATTTTAATATAATGTTGAGGTTGCTTCGCCGTATATTTGTCGTTCAAGCTTTATTTTTGGAGCTCCATCAAAAGAGTATTTAGTTTTGGTTCAAGCTTCGGAGTCAGCTAAATTACTGTACATGTGCTCATGGACCAGCTTAGCCTTTTTTTTTTCTCTTCTTCCCCCTAGTCAACAACTCATTTCCCCCCACAGCGCGCTCACCGCACTGCACGAGTACCTCACCTTTGCGCTATTAAATCCGCCAGACGCTACTTCATCTGGCAAGTTGTCGCGTTTTTTTGGGGTGATATTCATAATTGCCGAAACATACTTGTTTCCCTTCTGACTCTCCGCTCATTATTATCCAATATTTTGCAGCACTAAGTGACATATGACGTTCACCTGCTCGTAATTAGGCTGTTTGTTATGCTGGTGGGCCACCTGCATGGTCCGCTTAGTGTGTGTGTGTGTGTGTGTGTGTGTGTGTGTGTGTGTGTGTGTGTGTGTGTGTGTGTGTGTGTGTGTGTGTGTGTGTGTGTGTGCGTGTAGGGTTTCGTCTGTAGAAATCCATTCACGTTTAAATGCTTGTTTACCTAATTGGACTCCACTTACTCGAGTATAATTAGAATTCAGGTTCAACTCCAGTTGTGTGGCTAACTGGATGGAGCGCGTGCACGCGGATGATGGATTTCCCAACGGCAATATTGCGTTGATTAATGACAATGGGACCAAAGTGAGACTTTCCAGCGAATTTGGAGGCTCACGGAATCAAGGCATCATTTGCCACCCTGTTTACCGAGTTTATAAATGTCATGTTTCAGACAGAAAAGTGAGTTTGTGACATAAAATTTAAAACAAAAAAAGCTTGTGACAACTTTTTTTTCCTCTTTTTAACTCTGTATGAGGCACAAAAAGAGTAGGAAAGAAAACGGGAATGGCGTCTAAGATTGGGTCATCATAAAGGTCACAATATTGTACTGTACCAAAAAAACGAAACGCTCCTGTGACTTCAGGTGTTAGTTAATGCAACATGAGCTCCGCGTGATTAAACTTCCAAATCATATCGCGTGTTTATGAACGCTCCTAGATGATTTGAAGGGATTAGTCTGCTATTTAAGTTGGCTCGTTGGTCATGCTTGCAGCCCATTATTGCTGAGGTCTGTTATCTGGATCGCACATCTGCCGCTCCCTTTTTGTGGTCTTTATTTGCATAAACTGGTCACCGCTCTGAAAAATGTTGATGATAAATGATGCGAGGAGAAACTGGAGCCGGGCCTATCTGCTTGAGTTTTCTTTTTGGATTGCCATGATTTTTCTGCCTTTTGACTCTTGTTGTTGTCCCTCGCAAAAGCCTTGACTCAGCACTCCGACGACCAACATCCAGTCAATGTGCGTCGACGTTTTTGACAGCTAATTTTCCCATGACAAAGCGAATACCCACACTGCTTTTAAATTGAATTTCAGTTGAAGAATATTTAGGGAATCGACAGTTAGCAATCAGGCGCACTCTCGACGGTGGCTAAATCAGTGGCATGCGAGCTCCAAGCCTGCTTGAGGGATTTAAGGTATCCCGCAAAAGAGAGAACACCCCAAGACCTCCAATGCACACGCAAAATTTGCAGTCTGGCACAGACATAACCAGACGCAGTCATGTCAAACATCATCTTTCTAATTTACATCATGGGTCCCTCGCACCGAGTTTCTCCGCATATGACTAGCCACATAGTCTGGGTGAAGATCTGCCACTTTCAAGCGATGACCAGAGTCCACTTCAGCACTATCAGGCCGAGGCCAAAAGGAAAGCAGAGCTGCGGTATTACCACAGATAAGAATTAGATAACAGCAGTGACAAGGGAAAGTTTTCATTGTTCGCCTGCATGCGCCACATTCACAAATCTGCAAACTAACTCACATCACACACTTGCGCAACCATGCTTTTATTTCCCCGCTTTTCTAAAAAAAGCATTTATAATAAATATTTATCGTTTCGAAAAGTTTTGAAATGAGTTATCTTGGACTCTTTTTTTTGTTTGTTTTTATATCATAAACCTACCATGTTAACAGGGGTGTGTAGACTTTATATTCACTGTCCTACCCCAGACTTTAGATTTCGAATGAAATAAGCGTATGTGGCTACCCGGGCACGCCAACTGTAGACATTCATTGTATCAATAAGTCCCCTCCACAAAAAAAAAGTATTTTTTGGGACATTTTTCAAATCCGCAGCTCTCGAAAATATACCTTGCGGCAGAGGCGTGAGGAATTGCTGCTCAATGCTTTCAGACGAGGATTTGCGATAAGTAATCCGATCCAAGACTCCCGTCTGAGACGAGAGCGGCATATGGAATTCATCCAGTGCACGCATCCATTTTTCATCATCACCCTCCTCCCGTTACCCTATTGTAGTGTCTTAATGGTGCACCCGTTGGCCGTTTAGACACGCCAGATACTCCACACGCTTTCATCCTCGTCACCTTCGTCCACTGTCTGGCTTCAGAAATGTCTTCTCAAGTGTACTTAAACTGTTACAAAGCTCCAAGGGGTCCTTTTTTTTTTTTTTTTGAAAGAATCCTCCTCTCATTGTGGTTTTGGAGACAGGCAACGTATGGCGATTCTATAAGTATATGAATGAAGTCAAGGTTTCATTTATTTCCTGCAAAGACTCCAAGAATAATGAAAGACAAGCCTCATTTCTGCAGAAGAATCTCAATTGCTTGCGTGGCGCTAAGGAGATCACAGATGTGCGCTTTGTGCAGCCACACAGATCTCCAAGGATTTATGAAGTGTTTTATAGTAAGTGCAAGAAGCCGATAACCGTTTGGGCAACATGTAATTACGTTTAATTATTGAGTGAAAAATAAGAGTTTGCCCCTGCCAGCCCGTCATTTTTTAAATTTTTTTTAATAGAAACACATTCTCTCATGCACAGAAATGCATGTAATTCTGTGTAATGCTTGGCTTTGAGGGAGTTACTCCTTTTTTTTTTTTTAATGGGCCATTATGATGGCGGAATGTTTATGAGCACTCAGATTGCGGCGTCGCCTTTATCACGCTTTGTCAAACCTTCCAATGCAACACCTCTTAAAATATTCAATCTTTTGCAAGAGTCAAGGTCAGGGAAGCGATGCTTTCTGCTTTTCTCTTTGCTTCAAGAGGTGTTCCGAGCCAACAAGTAGCAGATGTAACAAATTACAGAGCGCATTGTTTCATTTGGGCTTAAGGAATTGGACTGAACTTGTTCATGTTCCAGTGGCGGAACTGCAGCCACCCCCTACCCCCACCCCAGGATGGCCTCCAATGTGCGGTCAGTCCACACCACCAAGTTATATACAGCGGAACTTCTGAAGTCAGAGTCGATCCGTTCCGGGACGCAGGTCCACATCGGATTTGGAAACCATCCTTTTTCATGAGAAATAATATACTGTAAATAAAACTGTCACAACCACAAAACATTTCAAGAGGGTTCCCCGGTTTTTGATGCAGTGCTGTTTCTGTTCCGCTAAGCCAGTAGAAAAGGCATAACTACAGTCATATTTGTATTAAAAACACTTCCAGGTCATACATATAAAACCATCAATAGACAGTGTGTCGGCAAAAAAAAAAGTGCGCATGCTTGTGTCAAACAAGTTCACTGCGCGATGTCCGCAGCCTCAAAACGTCACGTCAAGACTCTCGTAAACCCAAGAACCCCCACCGCTGCTTATATCTATTGTACACACAACTAAAGTAGCATGGACATTTTTAACCATCGTACAAGAGTTAAAAAAATCTATAAATAAATAAAAAATACAGTAATAATACCAATGGCAACAAATGAGTAGATGGCGCCAAACACAATGGAAGAGTGGCAGAAGTGAGGGAACGAAAAATGCCGATAATTTGCAAACGGCTTTAAAAACAGGAAGGCAAAACTCTCTTTGCAGCAAGCAAGTCCTCCTGCAGGCCTCAATCTGCCCTGACGGGGGGCAGTAGAGTATCACGTATAAGCTCAACTGGGCCCTCAGCCCACTTGCATTTGCAGCTGACTGGTTAAGCAACTAAATGTGCAACAAGTTTGGCTTCAATACAGAAATGAGCAAGAATGTAAAGAATATGAGTTGTCTTCCTATTTGCATCCGCTCAGATGTAAAGAAGCGGAGGCGTACTCCATGTTTACACCTTCCTGTGCGTTCACATCCTACTCACTATGTGTCATCTGAGTGCGCCGTGGGTTTCTTTTGCGTACAAAGGACGCTCACGAGTGTGCTACAGTACACGATGCAAAGGGGGGGTTATCAGGCAGCAATATTTGGCTTCGGGAATGACATCATCACCACGGGACCCCATGGGGATGCTGAGGTCAGTTGGGAAAGGATATAAAGAGCTTTGGTTAAACATTCGATTTGTATCGCTAACCTCCTTTATTGGCATTTGGGAATAGATTAGCGTGTTTTTGGGAGGAAGTCGATCTTTGAAGACTTGGCTGTGGTTCCCTTTGCGGTTCCAAGTCTCGAGCTTTCTAATGGTGGGAATGGGAAGATAGCTGCAGTGAGGGATTACTGTACTCCTGAATGCATTTGGAATCGTTTACTCTCTCTCATCCTATTTATACACAAGTGGTTAGAAGAAATGAAAGATTCAGAGACATAAATTAATTGAGGACAATCATGTTGGACAACGAGATCGTGGCCAAACTAAATGTTTTTGAGATTTATGTCATGATCACTTGCAAACATGACGGGCCCTATTGTGGTAGAATTGGGGCGTTTGTGTCTTTGTGCGCCGTTGCGGGATTGCCAATCCGAGTCGCATCCCTCATTTGCGTCAAAATCAGGGCGGTCGGAGGCACAGCACACACAAGTACGCCGCACTTGACATTGCGGAAACCTCGATCCATGCATGATCACTGGCTGGTTAACTGCAAGCTCTCCCCTTGCTGATGATGTAGTTGGCCGTGCGTGCGACATGGGCAATTGTGTGTATTTTTGTCTGGGTTTTCTGGGTCTGGCTAGTAATGTATGTATAATGTATCAAATTACATTCCCAAATTCAACTAAACATGTTTTGAGACTTATCTTTTGTTCTCCAATTATCCCATTCATCCATTTTCGACAGCACTTGGTCTCATCCCGGTCGCAGAGCGGCTGACCGCCAATCACACATTGACAAACAATCATTCACACTGACAATCACAAAAAATGCATAATATAGCCACATGATACGCTCTCACTGAGACGATGCGCAGATAAAATATGGCGAGCTGAGGGGAAGTCCCAGTTGATGCTATTCTCTGGAGCTGCACTTTTGCCCGAGTCAGCAAGTAATCCCCCCCCCCCCCCCCCCCCCCCCCCCCCCCCCCCACCCCCCCCCCCCCCCCCCCCCCCCCCCCCCCCCCCCCCCCCCCCCCCACACACACCCAAACAAAAAAAAAACAGTATTAATAATTCCTCACATCGAATGAACAGAGTG
>NW_017805002.1:380268-399992 GCF_001891065.2 Hippocampus comes
TGTCCCACGACCCAAAAGACCCCCCCCCCCCCCCCGACTTCACAAATATGGCAGACGCAGCAGCACCTTTCGCCATCCACGCCAATCCTGCGGGCTATATACAATATGCATGTACAAAGGTGTGTACGTGCAGGTGAACCTCGCAGCTGCAAGCCTCACTGACATCAGCCGCCGAGTTCTTATTTTTAGCGCGATCTCTTTAATTAGACTGGAGTTGCCCTGTCATCACTTCCTACTGTTATCATCCAAGCAGCTGCTCCAGACAGACACTGTCACACATGCGGCCGCAATTACACAGGTGTCCTAACCTGAAAAAGCTATCATAACAATCTTAGAGCAGAAGAGCAAAGACCAAACGGCAACATCAAGAGAGATTTTCAGTTCCTGTTGGCAGATCCCCAAAAAACAATAAAAACATTATTACACGCACCAGTCCATAGCTGACATCGGTATGTTCCGAAGATGGGTCATGATTATGCATGCTTCCATTTATTTGCAAAATCGCTGGTGTCAAACTCAAGGCCCGGGGGCCAGATCTGGCCGCACACATCATTTTTTTTGTCACGCTCATATTTATATCCACAATTTACATTCTTCAATGAACCTAACATACATTTTTTTTTGTTTTTGTATTTATAACAAGTAAGGAAGCCAGAGGAGTTCACAATGGGCCTAAACGACGATTCAAAGCCAGCGCCACTTAGTTATGAGGCAGACATGCTAACCACAAGTCCACCATGAGCCCACCCCCCTTGTGTTGTGTTATTCTGGGTATTGTCAGCGCATGACCGAGCTGGCAGGATGCTGCTTGTTGCAGCTGCTAGTGATTTTGACAACACACAGGGAGTGGTGTGATCAGGGCAATGGTGGCTCGTTTTGGCCAAATGACTTCAAGATTACAAAAGCTCGGTGTGAGCTCAGTGGACACTGCTTTTAAATGGAGAACCTGGTGACACAGAGAAAAATGTTCTTCGCACTCCGGTGAGGTCATTTCTTTACTTGGGAATGAGAAAGGAGATGCAGGGGAGATTTTTTTTTTTCTTTTCAATTTTTCGCAATTTTGTCTCTTCTTTCATCTCGTTTAAGATGAGTACTGGGGCGGTCGACACTTATAAGGTTACATTGAATGTTACAAAGATGGACCGCATGCCTCACTTTTCAACTTGCTTCACTTTGTCAAGTGAGCAGCGCCACCTGACGATTCTTTGGGCATCCCCTCATCCCATAATTCTGTTTCTTACCAGATGTCGAGTAAATGATTATGCCACTAAATATAAGGAGGTTGTTACTTCCGTCTCCTGTAATACACAAAATGCCTCTGTCTCTTCTTTAATGCCATGCCTGGTGATATTGCATTTTTATTTCATGTATTTATTATTTTTGCGATGTGATGGTGGATTAGGCCACTTACTGTAAGCCTCCGCCGGAGGCCCAGGCCCGAAACTCCCGGCCTGCTACTGCTATTCCTTACCACTGTATTACTGCGCCACTGTGGCAAATCAGCCACATTTAGCCCCGCCAAATCTCGCTTGGCCACAAATGAGTCTAATTATGCATAAATAGAAAATGGCCGTGTTGAATTTACCTCATTTTGTTTGTCTAAATTGGCCTTGTTTTGGTGTGACATAAGCAGCCCAGACCAGGTCCTGATCCATGACTTCACTGATGCTATCACAAACATGTGCTGCCCAGGCTTCTCCTAGGCCACCATTAGGATGGATTTAGGCCCGAAAGCAACGGGGAGCAGGGAGAGGGGTTTGTGAATTCCGTCATCTCTGTAGGGGGGCAAGGAAGTTTAAAAAAACAACAACAACAACAAGAAACCCTGAAACGTGCTTGCTCAAAAATTCAATTCAATCGATTTTTTCAGGCAAAAATAGTCAGTCCTCAAAATACAAGCATCACCGCATCTTCATGTTATAACCATACGGCGTACATGAACATGACGTGCAACCTGCTTCCGCATGAGACCGAATACAAATGTTGCTGATATATCGGACAATCGCGGCCAACAATAACGATGATCAAATACCAATGATCTCAATATGCCTACCTTCGAGTGAACTTCTGATCTCGTTTTGGGAGTCCGAGCGTGAGCCAAGACTTTTGTTCAACTCCCTTAGTTCTCAAGTCTTCCCAGGTCCGCCTGGTGCTGAAAGGGGAAAGAAGACCTTGGTCTAATTCGGAACATCTTGAGGTTGCTATGCAGAATAAAAACATGACCCCATATTTGCCCAAGTATTCCAGAAATTACGTTACAAAATAAAATGGATTTAAGATCAAATATCAACCCGGTGGACGCGGCCACCTTCAATTATGCTTTGCAACTTGTGGCCTACTCCCTTTTCTCCTTGTGTGTGTGTGCGCGTGTGTGTGTGCGCGCGTGTGTGTGTGTGTGTGTGTGTGTGTGTCTTTGTGAATCTTTAATTCTCCACAGCAGCGGGACGAATGGTTCGCGGACGTGCGAGAAGAAAATAGGCTAAAAAGGTGATGGTGGGAGGTTTGTGGGATTTAAGTGTGTCAGCAACTGTCTCAGTTTGACTCTCACTTCCTGTGAAATCCTTTTAGCACCAAGCTGAAATAACAGACAATGAAATACAGCTCCTCCTGTAAAATAGCCATGATAGGAAAAGGGTGGGTGGTTTGGGGCGGGCAGAAACCTTTGGTTTAAAAAAAAAAAAAAAAAATTATGGTGAAGCTCCAGATCTCATGTAATAATACGCATCATGTAATTCTGTACTCATTTGTTCGGAATCAAATGCAAAAGCGTCATGACAATACATCAAATAATGTGTGGCCAAGGGAGTTTATGGCCAACAAGTAATGGGCTGGAATTATGAAACGACTCCGCAGGACCCGCCAGAACAAAACTTGGCTGCAATTCAAAGCTGCTAAAAAAACAAAACAAAACAAAAAAAAAACTAATTTAAAAAAAAAAACCCAAAATAACAAAATCTTGGAGGACTCATAGCCAAGGGAGCAGTAACGCTGAGGTCATGTTATGTGTTGTGTCTCTAATCTCCAATCTGATAAAAAATAAATGGAATCGAATGCAATGACGCAAAACCGACGCGCAGCGTGGCAAAAAAGGGAATTAGGAGCAGTTCAAAATGGTAGTTGGTGTTGGGAGAAAACCTTGAGGTCTCTGCAAGAAAGAAAAAAAAAAAAAGTCAACGAAAGCCTACCAGAACATCTGAAATATATTTGGGGTTAATCAGAGGCATTTTTCTGGTGGCATGTGTGCGCTGACTTCCATTTAACATGAATTCAAGGGTGCTCACACATTATTTCGGTTCTTTTTTTTTTTATGTCGGTCTAAAAACAAAACCAAAAAAAAGTTTCTAAATGATTAATTCGGGTCTCGTTCTTTTACAGCACAGAAACCTGGCATTTGAGTAGGAGTGCGTCGGCTTCTCAGGTCCTGCGTACGGTTATGTGTTTGTTGGGCCGTGTCGGTCAACTCAAGTACACCAAACAAGTACACACTTGTTGTGTTCTTTCGCATCACGTGTGCGGTCGCTGAAAAGGGGGAAATAAAAACCCCCAAACCCACCACACTTAAGTCGACATATGTGTGACCTCCCTAATTAACTCGGCAACAAACTAATAGGGGTGAAAACAATTCCTCTCAGATTCTGGCATTTCCACTTTGCAGGCCTCATAAAACTTTGAGGGATTAGTCGCTTGAAATTCGGTGACAGTCTCACAACAGCAAACCTATTTGGCCCTTATTTGTCACCGTAGTTACTCCCCGAGGACCTCCACATTGTTCTCAGACGTGTTGGGGCCACATAAAGTTTGAATTAGACCTGGCGCCCGACTAAAACCACTTGGGTAAAATTAGGTATGAGGGCCGCCTTTCTCTCACGGGCTTTTTTTTTTTTTTTTTTTTAGGGATTAGATGACGTTACTGGTGGACTGATATGCGTGATTAAATCGGCTGATTAGGGTGGCGAACGGACGTGTGTTTTACGGCCTCACCTAAAGGGGTTACATTCGGTGGGGGGGGCGGTTTAAAGGTCTTACTCGTGGCCAAGGTGAGATTATGATGGTGATTTAACACTAGATCACCGGACGGCGAGATGTGAACTACGAGTGAACCTGGACGGTGAGCATTGGAACAATGTGTGAGAGGAGCTGCCGGTTATTTGGTGAGGTTTTTTTTTTTTAGAGTAACCTATAGGCCAGTAAAAGGTAAGGTCTTGCAAGTCATTCTGGGTATCAAATAACTGAAAACTAAAAATGAAATGGGAGCCACTTCTTGATTGCGAAGCCCGCTCGAGGGCTCTGCAAAGAAGAACGTTTCTTTCCTTTTGATTAGGAATTCGCCAAAACATTTTCAAATGTAAACTTGTAACAAAGGCGATGAATTAACCCTGATGTTATCAGGTGTATTTACATGGTGCATGAAAGGGTTAAAAGTGCAGATGATGGTATATTGCGCGGAAAGGGACATCCCGCTCATGCCGGTGCCTGCAGCAGCACAAAAAACAAAACAAAACCTTCATTTCAATGTCAAAAAGGTTTTGTGGGTCCCGAGTTTTCATTTCTCTATGAAATGAGTTCTCCTGTCAATATGTCTCTCTTCGCTTGCTGTACTCTGCGCGTGCCCGTCAACCCAGTATTTCAAATATGCACATATTTTGCAGACATGTCACTACTCCATTTACAGACTCTTTGCAGATCCACTTTACAAAATGTGCAAAACATCGACATGTTCGTCACGTAAGCCTGTGCACCAAGATGAGAAGATTTCGGAAAAGGCTATTGCAGATTTGACTGGCCATCAATCAAACATAATCGCACCCTCTTAACAGTAAACAAACAAAAAAAAAACACTTTCTTAACACATACATAGTAATATGAATAAAAATACTAATTAGAAAAACATTTAAACATTTTTAGAGATGTGGAGGGGCACAAGCATCTTGGTGGACGGCGCCCCTCTAAAGGTTCATAATTCCCGATGCTGGAAATGCCACAACATAGCTTGACAGCACTTTTTTCTATGAGGCAAGGCTGACTAAGCTCCTCCCATCAGTTCAACACAGTTCCTTGACACTAAAATGATGCCAAAGGAATCTTTTTACTAATAAAACAGCAAATAGGTGAGTTTTCATCACAAAATGGAAGTTTGAAGGAAATATCCTCAAACGGGCGAATTGGACCTGACCCAGTCCTCTTCCTATTCGACAAGCTAAAACGAACGGTAAACTTACTGCATATGAACATTGTTTTGCTCAGTGACGCTGTACCTATTCTCAATATTGTCATGCGTGCCCAAGTGACAACCACACGCCGATGATCTATCAACATCACTGGAGCGTCGGGATGCAAATCATCTAGTTGCTGAATGGTCACACCCTTATTTTCAATTCGGTTACTATTCAGGTCACCATGACGAGCTGTAAATCCTCATTTCTGCTCGCCATCAACAATAACTGTTAACACACAAGTAAGTTTGATTGGCGCACCTCAATAAAAAAACAAAACAAACAAAAAAAAAACCCACACACAGGCAAGGGAAACACTTCTGTTTACTAATTGGACCAGTAGCAACAGTGGCAACAGAGTGACATCACGTCTTCATTAACAGGTGCCTCATCCGGTCGGCCGTTCATGGGAAAGTTTTAATTAAAGGTACCCCGTTCCTCACCACGTCCGCACCAGCGCAGGCTGGCGATTAGTCGCTAGTTAGGATCTGTTGTCAATGTTTACGATGTGCCGGCAAGAAGGGAAGCAGAGCCGTTGCTGGTGCTCGGGGTCAAAGCCAGCGGTCAGCCAGAGGCAATGGCCGGGGGGGTAGGGGGGGTGGACGATGCTAACCAATATATTCCAAAGATGTGAATGGTCCATATATAAATTGTTTTTATATAGTCGTGAATGTGAGCAACATAAACAATAGTGGATAACATTGTATGTCTCAATATAAACCAATGTGCAGTCTTCATGTATGTCATTAAAAATAATAAAATCCACACAAATGTTATAATGTTAATTTAATGGACATCTGTTTTGAGACGAAATTTGAAGTGTACCGGCATTACTATTATTATTCTAATACAATCTATTCTAAAATGAATTGACATTTGACGCGACTCTGCAAAACCTGCGGCTCTCCGATTCATTTCAACTTTCAAAAATAACGTCCCAATACATGAAGACATCTCGCACACACGCCCGGTGAGGTCCACTTAAGCAATGGATACAAACAAAGTTAGTTTAAGACAATTAGAGACCTGTTCTGAACGTTGCCGTTTCCAGAAATTAGCGGATAGGAATAATTAATCACGACTGGGTGACACACAAATACGGGCGGGCACAGCTAATGAACAGTAATATTCAAACATGTGGGAACCATTTGTCCACCAAACCTCCCGCTCTCTCTATGACAACAGAGAGGAACACAGCAGCAACAGAAGAGGGGGGTGGTGGTGGGGGGGGGGGAAGGAAAACATGCCTCTGAAGAGCGTGTGATTAGAACACAGCGCATGTTTCAACTGGACCAGGTGCCATCGAGATAGACCAAAGAGAAGCGAGGATGTCAGCGCCTTGATTTTTCTGTCCCTAAATGACGATTTATTGCTCTCAACCCGACGCGCGTTCATATTTCTCACAAAGGCGCTTTAAGTTCATGCATATTATCAACCGCGATGGAAAGTGATCCACAGCACATCGCTTTACTGATACGACAATCAATAATTCAAAAGATTGAGGGAAAACGATTGCCTCTTCAAGGAGTCATAAAGCCACATGCGCCGTCATATGACCACCGGTAATTTGTTCCGCATTCGATAACGCCGGCCCGGGAAGCCGCGCGCTCGTTTGCACATACGTGAATGCGGTATGAATATGCTTATGCAAACATGGGTCTTTTAAGGAAACGCAGGGTCAGTTGGTTTTGCTAACCTTTGCCCTCTGAAATGAGAAGCCTTGTTTCAATGGGGGAGCCCCCCCCCCCCATCCCAAAAAAGGCAAGGCGATTCATATGCACAGTCATGCGTTTGCGCCCTGGCGACATCCAAGCTTGTGAGGTCGATCACCCCGAATAGTCTAATTGTGCCAGATTTCAAAAACTATTTCAGATTTTTTAAAAATATATTTTGAAAATTCTATTGATGTGGCTTGATAGATTGTCAGATACGCTATAAAGCTTGAAAAAGTCGACACACCCTTTTTCAAATGCCAGGTTTTTGCGATACGAGACCCGGACAAAGCATTTCAAAACCCTTTCCCACAATTAAAATGACCTCTAACGTATGCAAATCAATAGAAAAGGGGCGTGGAAAGAAACAACTGCGCTCTTATAACTGGGATGCGGTTTTGTTCCCAATTAACCAATCAAATTCAAACGGATGCTCGATGGACGTCACCGCACAAATGCACCATTTCACCCTTTCATGGACAGCCGTTACTACAGTGGACATATAAATGAATGTTTTTGCACCAAATATAACTTTGGACTTGTATTCGGTTTCATGAGGCCATAACAAAATCGCCCACGTGCATGTAGAAAAATATATGGAGTGATACGTGGATGGATGGATGGATGGATGCGGATGCACGCGTTTAGAGTTCATCCAAGCATACTTGGACTGACCTCGTTTTGGGGAGGAGCATCCCAAGATCTCCCTTTCACGTCATATATTTTTAACATCCAACCGAACAGCCAATACGCCGCCTATTTTCTCTTGCACTTCAAACTCTCCACAGACACGCACGTACGCGGGCGTACAATCACACACACGAGCCTTGTTGAACTTTTTCCTCGCAGGTCAAGCAGCAAAGGAGGACAAAGTGGTATCTATGCTCGGCCGTTCGTATTTGTGTTGGAGGCGCCGCGCGGCCTGAGCTCCGTGTTAGCTTGAGGTAATTACGTCTGTACACCAACAATATCCCCTCCCATTACGGCGCAGTAATGGGCCTTGCTACACTCTCAAACGCCAGCGTGGGCTTGAACACACACACACACACACACACACACACACACACACACACACACACACACACACGCACATGCACGGACTCACTCAAGAACAAGCATCACACACGCCACTTTGTGGAGTCCAGTGACAACATCAGTTCGCTTCGATACGTCAATGTCACTGTTGGTCAATGTTTTTGCGCCATCACGCGCAAACGTTACGTCGTGTGTCGTGCGTGATTTTACAAGATGGACTTCAAATCAATATTGGCCACCCTAGTGGTAATTATGCAATCATTTTGTATGCTTTTGGCAATTATTTAAGATGATTTACAGAAGATGATGATGAGACGGTTTGGAAGGGTTGCTAGGCGCTGCTGTTTTGGTTAGCCGCTGGGTTGAAATGGGATCAGCTAGTCGTCTTTAACGTCCGTGAGGGAAGGGAAAAAAATATATATATCGTTTAAGAAGTGACATGATGAGTTTTTTGATAGAGGAAGAAATGATTTGCTCATTTCAGGGGCAAAGTAGATGATACACACCGGTAACTGAAGGCCACACAGTAGCTCTGATGGCCTGGCATTGACACTTCAACATAAGTAGTCTGCCGCCAGTGCGGCACCATATACAACAAAGTCGTGGGCCTGCATTGAAAGATCGGAGCCAGGAAGTAACATAGTAGTTTTTTTTTTTTGAGGAGGGGGGGCAAGCATGAGAAAAAGTCTGACAGAGTTTGATCTTTAATGGCCATCTCATGTAAATAACGTCCACACATTAGCGACGAAACTGGCGAGCTTTCTCCTCTGGTCTGTTTAGTCACGCGTCCTTTGCTGTGAGCTCTGGTTAGAGTCAAGAAGGAGACGGTGATGGATGTTTAGATTGCTATCGTAATAATCCTCACACATAGTCGTGGAAAACGCATTTAAAAAAAAAAATTGCGAGTTAAAAACGTCACTTTTTAAAGCTCGGTTTAAAAGCACAGAGTAGTGACTTCACCTTGATATTTTCGAAAACAGACCACTCGAGTAAAATAAGTCGGCTGCTTTCACATTCGGCCAAATAAAGCAGATTGCAGTGGCTCATTTGCATAAAATAGGACCGCCCGCTCAAAACAAGCTCAATTCAGCAGGGCTCTATTAAAAAAAAAAAAAAAGTGTGTGAAAGATGGAATTCTTGATGCTTTTTAGAACTGCTTTACTTTGCGGAACATTTGAAGTCTTTATGTCACAAAGGCTAGCGAACATTCAAATGAAGCAAACAATCCAATGTCACTTATTTTAAACCAGAATTGCACACAGGAAGGCCGGATCTGGGATTCAAACCCTTAGTCCACCAAACCCGCTCACCACTACCCCACCGCGCTGCCGTAAACATAACGCACCATTAATACAAAAGTAAGGACACTGACATCTGGTCATTTGCATCGCGGAGAGTTCACACTGCAGCTAATCAACAATGACGAATCTTTCAATGTAATGTTGCGTTTTGGCAAATAGGTGTTGATGGATTACAGACAGCGTCAAACCTTTCTCCACCACAGCACTCCGCCAGAGCTTGGCATCATGAATTTTAATGGTCAGCCACTCTCTGCCGTTCTTAGCGGAGGTCACGTCATGGTATGGAACCTCTCACAGCGGCGCTGTTTTAGCGGCCGCCCCCCCCCCCCGTCTCACTTTTCCTCATTACTTTCAGCGGCAATAATATTCTTTTACGGACGCCAAGCGCATGGAGTTAACAGATATGAAGCGCCGCAAGTAAAGTTTCTTTCCAATAGTTCTCGGGGAAAAGGAGCAATGGTTTATTTCAGAGCTTATTTTGGAGATGAAAGCAAGTGGGTGTGTCCAGTGGAGTTCATTAAAAATCACGACGGTTAAGGTGTTTTATTGATCATTATTGATTCCAAATGAACCAACACAACGGACTTGTTTATTGTACTGGAATGGACATTTTCAGTTACCGTATTTTCCGCACGATGAGGCGCTTCGGAGTATAAGGCGCACCTTCAATGAACGGCCTATTTCAAAAGTGTTTTCATATATAGGGCGCACCGCGTTATTTATCAGGCGCATAGAATAGAAGCTACAATAGTGACTGTGGTTGCGTTATGCATCCACTAGATGGAGCTACGCGAAAGGAATACAATACAATACAATACAGCTATGATTTATACTACGTCCAAGAAATCGGAAGATTGATCCATTTTTTAGGCGCATCGGATTATAAAGCGCATATCGGCTTTTGAGAAAATGGAATGTTTTTAAGTGCGCCTTATCGTGCGGAAAATACGGTCATTCAAATACATTTATGCTGGCCATTCCATTCTGATGCTCTGACCACCTTGGCCTTAGTCTTCCTTTTTTTTGTAGCAGACATCCAGATTCACCCCGTTGACGTTTTCTTTACATAAGTGAGCCATGCGGTGACTTAAAGCAGGGGGGATAAAGCGTGCACGTGTGTTTCATATTGAAGCTTGTTCATTGGCTTGCACACACACACACACACACGTATGCAACCCAATCCCGCAGGATACCGCACTGTATTAGAGAGGATCGAGACAAGCGACCACACGCTGCGCAGGCAGAAACCTGAGCAGCTTGCACAGGATCCACCATGGAATTTACTGTTAGCATGATAAATAACATCTGCGTTGGCAGTGACGCCGGAGGTGTTACAATTCCAATTTTGATTGATCCACGTCTTGGAAATCTAAACACTCCGAACTGATACCACTGAGCAAGGCCCGGTTTGTCGGTTTGCAGAATGACGCGCTTTTGCAGGACATTTATAACGAGCGTGACGGTCTTGATTGGCATTTTCATACACGCCATCTACGACAGTGGAACCTCATAGTTTGAACACGGGCCATTCTGGGATTTGTTAAGATTTGGAAACCAATTTTTCCAATTGGCAGTAATGGGGAAAAACTCCGTTCGAAGGTCAAACTACTGCCGTCGTAAAACTTTTATTAACCATCGGGATTTTTATGTAGCATTTTTATACTCTTACCATTCAGAGAGCTATAACCCCTATGACCCCTAAAACCCCCCAGGGCATGTGTTCCGCTGGTTGGAATACCCAGCGAAAACCCACGCAAGCACGAGGAAGCCATAGAAGCTTTCCAAACTCTTAAACTTTGAGGCAGAAGTGCTAACTGCTATCCACCGTACGTCTCTGTTTATGTTCGTGGCAGCTCCGTTTGCCCGAAATATAGCACGATGCGGGATTTGGCCACTTTTTTTTCTCCGTATTCAAGCCTCGCTAGGTTTGAGCGATCACAAATCCAAACATGCTAATGAGCTTGTTATTCACCTACACACTGCAGAGTGCGCTCGTATGTGACTCTCGTTCTCTCTCACACACACGCTCAACATTCAGCATTATAAATAGGCATGCCACAGCGGGCATTTTAAGTAAATTAAACACATGGCTTAGCTTTAGAGTCATAGGCAGCGGGTGCCAGATTCCAGGGAATAATTATGCTTCCTGTCCCACTACGGACCACCTCCAAGTTGTGTTACGGCTTATTACGTACTGTCAGGTTTAGTTGCGTGCGCCCCCGTTTGACTACGGCTACGACTCGGTTCCTCATCAGTACCGTGACTGCTGTGGCAAATGTTTGACCGTTTCAACATCTCGCCGGGCATCCACGGCAATCACGGTCTGCCATGATCCGTTCCGTTCCCCCCTTCGTGTGTTTTATCACAATGATCCTGTTTTGTCCACGGTGGCCTTAAACAGGGCTACTGTAGCCGCCGCGAACGTCGGCTAAACATAGCCAAGCAAACACAAAAGATTCAAGTATCGACCATTAAAAAACAAAAAAACAAAAAAAAACACACACACACACACACAAACCTCCAATGAGACTTCCCCCGCCTTCTATTTCACTCGCTGACAAAGTCACTCTTGAGACGCCGGCTCTTAATGTCGCCAGTCATTCCAAAATTAACCATATCATATTCGCTATCTGGCTCTGCTGGCACGAGTCAATCTTGCTTTGTGATTGGAGTCAAAAGATGTTTATTTTCATCCCAGGCCGCGCACGTGGAAAAAGAGAGGTCAGTGCTGACACGTTGTAAACACCCAGATTGGATGTGGGATTGAATGGTGTTAGTGAAAGGGGACCTCTAGGTAATGATAGGTAATCATTGAGTTAAACATGGCGGACGCCAGTGGAAGATGGCGAGGAAACCCAGAGCCAGGTGGAGACAAAACCAAATATATACAAATGGATACAAAGCTTAAATGCATGCACGACCATTTAATATGGCCGCCATTACAGATGGAACATGTGCTGCGGGTTGAGTTGACCTTCAACCTCTCCGTGGATCCACCTTTATGCTTTCAGTAAATGGCCTCCCCTTTCCAGTAAACTCACGCCTTTCTTCCCCGTTATGACCGACTTGTGTTTGCTTCCAACCGCAGAGCAGCTTGTGACGCAAACTTGTTAAAAAAAAAAAAAAAAAAGAAGAAAAAAAAACCCGACGATGGAGTGACTAGTCATGTATTAACTGGAAAGTAAGTGATGTGAAACATCTTAAAATACAATGGTTAGACATGGCGAACATGCTGAATTGATTAGAACTGTGGTACTGCATGCATTATTCGGGCCTCGGCTTTCTTTTCGTCAATCAAAGTTAGTTTGGATTTTTTTTTTTTTTTTTTTTTGCCCGAGCATACCTGAGAGCTGTCAAAAAAAAAAAAAAAAAAAAGTTCACTTTCCATCATTTTCCAGTTAGGCACCGAATAAAGACTTGGTATTAAGCAGCGGTGCAACCTGGACGGCTGGGTCATTATTAAGCTGCGTGGCCATTGGCTGTCTCTGCCAGCAGCGAAGGGTTACGGTTCCTACTGAATCCCCTCGAGAGGGCTGGAACAGTGCAGAACAACAATAGGGGTCGGCTGCCGTGTTTAGTCTGCGTCTGTGGCGGCTTATAGCACAGTCCACGCTCTGAAACCAGAGCCTGACTTTGGACCAAATACTTTAAGACTCTCTTGCAGCGAGCTTATTACAGCTCAGTGGAGTTTTCATGCGCGTCCAAGTCACACACAAACACTAATATCATCATGACCACACCTAAACAGAAGGATAACAATTCTTCAGAATGTCTACCGGATACCTCATTGTTATGGAAAGCCGTTTGAGCATTCGATCTGATGTCTGAGGTGAGATTTCAAGACGCTTTGTCGACCAGTTGGTCTTAGGTAGCAACCATCCGTCCATATTCTACTGCTTATCCTGTCTTGGTTGAGCCGAACAAAACTCGTGTGATTTTGAGAGTATACGCTTTGGATTGTCATAGAAACCAACATTTTTGGGCAATTTAGAGTCTACATTTGAACAACTCATGTTGTCGGAATGTGGGAGTACATGGAGGAAACCAACGCGAGCACGGTTAGCATGCGCCATCTCCCTACCAGAAGTGAAAGTAAAAAAATAAAATAAAAATGGAGAATCTTTGATTCTCGGATGGATGCGCTAGCTCCCATTCCCCAATTTTTGCGTGTTTTCAGATACTGCACGCGCATGCATGGCTGAGACGTGCTAAAGATGCTAAGCTTCAGTTTTTGTATCACAGGGATGGGAAAGTAACAATATGAGGGAATCGGTCACAGGTGAGGCAATAGTTATCGAAAAGAGTGAGCAGGCGCTGATTGAGGAATAACAATAACATGGAAAATAAACAGAACATGGCCAGACCGAGACAGGTTGCAGAGAAGTAGGAAGACAGAAACGTTAAAGCAATAAAGACACACACGGGGGTTTCCTTCGGCCCTTCAACACGTTATTTTGTTGTCAATGAAAACAGATCTGGAGAGTGAAACATCCCGGCCTGTCGCACAGTAAACCTTTCTGACATTTATCAGACGTGACGTTTTGACTTTAATTAGATGGTGTGAGCTCGCAGCCTTAGTTTGTCTGTCCACATGTTCTACTTTATTGGGAACTTGCTGACTGCACATTAAAAAAAAAAAAAAAAAGATTGGTGGGGGGCACAGCAGTGGGGCCATAAGCAGCATGCCAAATAAAATGTGGCTCAGGTGGAGGGAATGTTCGAGAAAGTAGCACACACCACCACATAGACAGCAAAGTCTCTGGACGTTAATTCGCTTTGAAAACGTGACCCATTGTCGAACTTTAATCTCTGAAGAGCTACAACAGACATTTTGAGACTTTCTTAAAAGTCATCATTTAGGTACATTTGGGTCACAGGTGAGCTGAAGCCACTCCCATCGAAGGAAGATTTCATCCTGGACTGGTCACTCAACTGGCCTGGTGGAAATCTGCGCAGGGGCAGGCCAGACTGAGTATTGGTATTTTGGCAGCTCCGCAGGTGCAATATTTAATAATGGACATTTTGCGCGGTTGTTGGCATTAAGAGTCACAGTCAGTTCCTTTTAAATGCCGCACGTGACCGGCCCACTGATAGCCACTGGCATGGTGGAAGAACAAACTGCTTTAGTCCTACGGCAGGTCGAGGCGTGAAAAGTATCTTTCGAAGGAACTGACAGCAGATCTTCATGGGTGCATGACATAAGGGCGCTAGGGAGAGAACAGATCTGTGGATTGGGCACTGCGATCGTGAATCAAAATGTATCCCCAAACTTCTGAACTGCGAGGCAGACATGCTAACCACTAGCACACCGTGTTGCCCCGAACGAAATACCCCAACACAAATTTCAACGTTCGCACTCACTGACGCCTGTCTTCCTCCAATTCGAAAGCCTTTCGTAGCTGTGTTTGAAATCCCAAACGCGGAATAGAAACAATTCGATAGGAACCGAGAGAAACATAGAAAAGGGAGAATGAAAGAGAAAGTGTCTGACCAAATGAGGTTTGGGAGGAGGCGGGGCAGCGACAAGTAGGAAACCTCTGGTAAATGTCGAATGCGTGACGTCGGGCTGGGAGGCGACACCTTGAAACCAATGAAAGTTTCCATTACACACACACAAACACACACACACACACACACACACACACACACACACACACACACACACACACACACACAGTGCTGATGTTTGGGTTGCTCCCTGTTTGTTGTGCAGGTCGAGGTGTGCGTGCCCTGCAAAAGGAGGGGCGCACTCATCGAGAAAATACACGGTGTCCATGTCTGCGGTGTTAGGTGGCGACATGGGTGTGTGTGTGTGTGAGGGTGTGGTAAGTCAGAAAGTGTGTTTATGGACCTGGTGGCACGTAGTGGACGCCTGTACATAAATGAGAACATGTCAATGGCCGGTAATGCGATGGTGATGTCATGGTCATTTATGCGATGCTCCATTTTTCTGTACGGTGTGTATCTTGGCTGTCATTATCAAAAGCATGACCGTATATGGGTATGGAGGTGGAAATTGCTTGAAACTCATATTTTCTTGTCATGTTAGCTTTTTTTTTTTTTTTTTTCCAAGGCTCAGGTACAAATTGAACATGCGGTAAAAGTAAATTGGGTGGAAATAAAAGGCGAGGGCGGACAGGCATTTCCAGAAAGGCGTACTGCAGGTAAATATTGCTAATCCCCCTTCTCCAAACCGTGGTTGACTGCTACCCAAAGAGGTTTCTGTTACTTGTTTACTGCAGAGCGTCCGCGCGAAATTCCACAACACAAGGTCATTACCTTTCGACTCTGTCGTGCACTCTGTGGCAGCTCATATTTCTCTTTGGGGTTTGCTTGTGTCTGCTCACAGCTAATTATTTGTGTAAACTTGAACAGGCTACCGCTGGTGGCTTTTATGGGATATATTAGTTATTTTAAATTAACGTGGAGCCCAGCAGGAAAACAGTAAAGTCGCTAGCTAAAAAAATAAAAAAAATAAAAAGGCTGACTCATATGCATGTTTGTCGTTGACCTTTAAGCAAAACCACAGACACATGAGGAGGACTCAGTCATTTCTTAAAACATTCTAAATAGCTCTTTAAAATCAATTTATAGCCGCGGCAAGAAAACCATATGGTATTGCCATCATTCATTTTTATGGCTTACTGTTCAATTAAAATAATATCAGAAATGATCGGAAATGAAGTCTAGACGAGGTGGTACATGACTTTTACCTGTAAATGGGGTAATTGCAATTACTTTTTGGCAATTATTCGACAACAGTTACTCCTGTGGGCCAAATTCTACGCAATCGCGAATCCGTTTTAATAGTCCTATAAAAATAAAAATAAAAAAAAAGCCCTTGTGAAACCAAAAATTGTTCTAAAGCTTCTTAAATTTGATTTGCTTTAGATTTCAGTCACAATATTGCCAGAAACACGTCAGTCGCTTCGGAAGGCTTTCGAGGGAAGCGAAGAGCCTTTTGCAGTACTCCTGTGTGCACTGTTAGCTTTCGGATGCTAATGCTTCACCCAAAAGATCTTCGGGCTGCATTCATCATCTGAGGAATCAAATGATATTCAGTTACACTGACCAGATTATATTTTCTATCCGTTCTGAAAAAAAGAGGACAATTAGAGGGAAATATCATTGCGATGTATGCATGTGACATTCTTCAGGTATTTTGTTGCCAGGTCACCTTGTCCAAATCCTGTTCATTATCCCAGCCAGGTTTATGGAGGGCATGTGGCATCCCGAGGGACAAATAACATCACCAGTTTTTGTACTACATGAATAACTAATGTAGAGCGTCTTATTTTTTTCTTCTTCCCAATTTAGTTTTACAATTAAAAAAAAAAAATTGAAATACATCTTTCCATTTACATCCAGACTGAATGTGCAAAGACACACAACCCCTCCCTTAAAGATACACACTATCAGAGGATTATGCTGAACTCTTGTCCAAACACCGCCCCCCCCAAAAAAAAAAAAAAACGCGGTGGCAGGCGATCACCAATGAACATTAATTGCGTGTGTCGTTCCTCTTATAAAGGAGCAGTTCACGGATGCATGTGGTGCTGTTATTAAGCGGCAGGCGACCCTTGTGAAAATGTTATGGTAGCGAGGCTCTGGATTAGGTGTCAGGATGGCGGTCCACAGCTACGGAGGGGGTGGGAGGTGGAGTGAGGGGGGGGTGACAGGAGGTGTGTGCGTGTGGCTCAACAATACTGATGAATGGACTGAATGAATGAATGAGTGTGTGTGTGTGCATGAATTGGAACGATGCCCCGTTTCTATCACACAATCGCCACCTGATTCTGATTTAAAAGAAGTCAGGGCATATACAACATGAACTTTTCAATCATGTTGCACCCTGACGTCCTCTTTGAATCTTATTGCGATGACAGCTGCGGTGAGCGCGTGCAAATCATGACCGTTTTATTTCAAAATGTTCAATAGCATGTGTCTGTCTCGCATTGGGGAGATACAAAAGCCAAGTAACATTTTCTTTACTGGCACATTTTTACTGAAATAATATTACCAAATAATATTCATTGGATTTTCTTTTAAAATCTGATCCTCAGATCAAAATTGACACACAGTCATGATATACGTTTGTGTGGCGCATCCCCCCTCCCCCCGTCGAAGGCAATTAAATGTGTACCTGTCCCTGTGCAAAGTCTGTTCTCAGTGGCCTCCCTGTTCCGAGTCCACATGGTGGAGATGTGCCGTCAAAAATCTCCTCTCTCACCTCGACTCTGTGACTGATTTAAACCCCGGAGGAAAAACCTGCACGAACCAGCCAGACTATCAGACTCCAGGAACACCCCCCCGAAGCCCCTCACCCTTCCTCCCTTGACACGAGTCAAAGAGGCCTTCTTCTCGATGCCAGCTGACGGCAGAAGCGGGGAAAGGAATAAAGCGAGGAGTTAACAGAAGTCGAGAAGTAATTAAAGACTTTGGAAGAGGAATCTTTGATCACGCCGGCTGCCTTTTTGATAGTCGGGTCAACATTTTCCGACCACTCCATGACTTGCATGCTGACTCGGCAGATAGTCGAACTGCATTCTTGAGTTATAAATAAAGGGTACACATTATATGAAACAAATTTACTCCGATCTTTTCACGTAAGACTAATTATTGGACTCCAAGCTTTTTGTTTGGGCCTTTTCCAGGAACAAGTCAGTACAGTCATTTTTTCTGTTAACTGTAAATTGTACAAAAGAAGAACATCGAAGGGGTGCCACATCAGGAAATACTGTACAGCTATCATGATTCAGTGCTGGAAACCAAACGTCATCACGCCAAGATAAATCATCGCATCAGGAACGACCATGCTTACACATATGTGCGGGCCCGGATTGATAATCTGGCTAGTCTGGCAATTTTCCGCTAGGTTTGGTTTGCTCAACGCACTGCTCGTCCACACATTAACATCATCCTCTCTTTTTAAAAAAAAATCATAAATTAAAGTCTACTTGGCGTCATTTAAATCGATGATTGCTTTCGTGCACAATTGTTCGATCTATTAGGACTGAAGGGCTAGATGACCGAAACATATCCATGCTTTTATCTCCAGTAGACTTGATTATTGTAACGGTCTTCTGACGGGACGACCTCATAAGCCACAGCTCGGCCGAACGGATTTGCGAGTATGTTCGAACGTACTGACCTTTCAAAATATTTTTACTCCACATTGGCAGGAAGCAATATCACCGAATTGGTCCAGGAATTGTTTATTCTTTACGATGAATATCTTTTTGTTGTTCTATGCATTCCAACAGGCAAGATGTACGTTTTCCAGTCATGGAAACGATAACTACGATGCAAGTAAAACACCCCTGCTGAGCACATCAGTATGTTAGGTATCAGTATCTATTGTATCGGGTGCATATCAATTACTCAATTCCAGTCATTGCATGTGTTGCACTAGAGTTGTGGCACACGTTAAAACGCTGCATTCAGGTAGCGGCCATGAAAGAGTCCCAGTTGCTGACCTTCGCATCCCACGCCCACGAACGCAAGATGCACCGAGCCTCCATTTCCCCCCCACATCTCGCATCACATCACGCCTGAAGTTCTCATGCAAACAAACACGCACGTCCAAAGTGTTAAAGACGAGTCCCACCTGCTAATGGCTCAGACAGTTCGGCTACTGTAATCAGAGCTCCGGCGCTATTAATGAACACAGCGGTACACACACATGCGCTCACACAAACACTGGAACTATTAACACTAGATTTGATTAACGCTGAACCAACCTGCCCGACCAATCGGCAGTACACGACAGGAAAGAAAATAATTAGCTTGAAGGAGAATAGATGCCTGAACCGCAGACGCCATCTTGAGCGTTCGCTAGACCGTGTTTTTAATGGTTTAACATTATCATAAATTTTGTTTTCGTGGAGCTCAAATAGATGCACCAGCTATGTAGGGGTAATGAAAATTGGGATTATTCGAATATTTCACACTTTCCGCGCATTGAAAAAAGAACTTTTCTTGACACCTTCAGCCCGCTTTTGCCATGCAACCCTTCGGTAATGTTTTCAAACTGGTGACTTTGATTCATGGGGAGATGGGATGCGCCGATAGAGACGCTGGAAGACTGACCCAACAGAACTGGACTGGTTTCTGAGGTGTTTGCTCGATGGAACGGCTGGCACGCACGGCGCGCGCAACAGCAAATGGGCGCACTTAAGGAAATCCAGCAGGAAATGCTGCTAGACGGGCAGGCATCCATCACTCCTTCTGCTCCTCTCTGGCGCTGGCAAATTAGCAGGAATTTGTTGGGGAGGGCTGATTGTTTTCTCTTAAAACGCGCCTTGTTTTTGCTGGGGGAGTTGCCCTGCAACGTGAATATTGTGTGAATGGCGGTGAAAGGAGGCGTTCATAAGCAGGGAGCTGGTTGCGGTCGATGCAGACGCGCTGCCAGCCACGCAACCCCTCTCCCGCTGCTCTCGAGCTGATTGGCTCGTCTGGAGGTG
>NW_017805002.1:401753-412893 GCF_001891065.2 Hippocampus comes
TATCAACACTAGATTTGATTAACGCTGAACCAACCTGCCCGACCAATCGGCAGTACACGACAGGAAAGAAAATAATTAGCTTGAAGGAGAATAGATGCCTGAACCGCAGACGCCATCTTGAGCGTTCGCTAGACCGTGTTTTTAATGGTTTAACATTATCATAAATTTTGTTTTCGTGGAGCTCAAATAGATGCACCAGCTATGTAGGGGTAATGAAAATTGGGGTTATTCGAATATTTCACACTTTCCGCGCATTGAAAAAAGAACTTTTCTTGACACCTTCAGCCCGCTTTTGCCATGCAACCCTTCGGTAATGTTTTCAAACTGGTGACTTTGATTCATGGGGAGATGGGATGCGCCGATAGAGACGCTGGAAGACTGACCCAACAGAACTGGACTGGTTTCTGAGGTGTTTGCTCGATGGAACGGCTGGCACGCACGGCGCGTGCAACAGCAAATGGGCGCACTTAAGGAAATCCAGCAGGAAATGCTGCTAGACGGGCAGGCATCCATCACTCCTTCTGCTCCTCTCTGGCGCTGGCAAATTAGCAGGAATTTGTTGGGGAGGGCTGATTGTTTTCTCTTAAAACGCGCCTTGTTTTTGCTGGGGGAGTTGCCCTGCAACGTGAATATTGTGTGAATGGCGGTGAAAGGAGGCGTTCATAAGCAGGGAGCTGGTTGCGGTCGATGCAGACGCGCTGCCAGCCACGCAACCCCTCTCCCGCTGCTCTCGAGCTGATTGGCTCGTCTGGAGGTGAGACTCTTCGGGGCCTTGGCTTGTATTCAGCAGTCATGATTGTGAGTGGTAAGGAATAAAGCTTTTGGAATGAGTTCCCGATGAAAGGTACAGAAATAATCCAGAAATCCCCCCCCGCATCCCAAAAAGTCTTCTCTTACAGACTCCCCCGTGATACAAAGCGCCGACTATACTGTAAATGCTTCCCAGGACACCGTAAGCAAAGTCAATCATTGCGATAACAACATTGAGATTCGAGCAGGCACGCTAATGCAAAAAAATAAAAATAAAGAAATAAAATCTTTTAACAGCACGTGATTCCATTAGAAATTATTTCTATTGAAGCGCAAACTCACTGATGTAATCCCCACATTGCTTACAGTCCCCTAGAGTAGATTTAAAAAGTCTACATACCCCTGTTCAAATATGTCAATAAAGTTCAGCTGTTCCAGTAGGCCTTTCCTGACAAATTATTATTATTTTTTTGTTTTTTGTTTTTGGGTCATATTAATGGTGAAGAACTTTTTTTTTCTTTTTAACATCACGATTTGGCTGAGAAACATTTTATACGAATTTATAGTTTGTATAGGTGACCAGATGTCCAGGCAGTGCCCCTTTTTGTCTCTCAAAGATGCGCCCCAAAAATTCATGACGGTGCATATTTCCATATGCTTCCATTGTCATTACGGTGCATTTACCGCTACCTCCGCACACGGGAAGAATGTCTAAAACTCACTTTTGACTGACTAGATCCTCTTCCTGGTTCTTTTCTCAATGAGAAATATAATCAAAGTGCACATTTAGCAACTGGCTTGTTTGAACTGGGTTCCGGATCTGTTATTTTATTCCAGAGTGGCTCTGATCATCTTGACAGGGCGCGTGCCTCCAGGTGTTTCAGCTAGCTAAGAATGGCAGCTGCTGCAGCTGAGCCACTGTCGGAACCAGCTGTGTGTGTGTGTGCGCGTGTGCACGTGCGCGCCTGCAGCCAGCTGTATGGAAAAGTGCAACGTCTTCTCCACACTAGTTAGCACCACCTGGGCCAGCTCGGCTTTAGTCGGTCGTCAGTACAGAAGCAGTTGACCACAGCTGTGGTTTCCAATCGGCAAGCTTGGAAACAATGGCGGCGCCAGACTTTCTGCCATACTTGGTTCAAACAAGCAGTCGGTTTGAGAGTTGATATTGAGTCCATATTCAACCGGACAGAGCACAAGTAGCTCATTGTATCTCGTGAATAATCCCGGCCCATACTCGTACCCCACCGACCCCTTGCCGGCATCTGAGCTGCAGCGGAGCTCATCCATCTGTTCTGTCAACATTTTTTTTCTCATGTTGTCACCTAGCGTCAGCAGGCTACTACCAATCGCCACCAAAATTCACATGCACATTCCTACTCTTGTCCTATTCAACCTGTGAAAAATATCAAAAGTGATCGGCACAATATTTTAGATGTTATTGACATTAATTTATTCAATCCCAGACATTTTCACTGGAGCAACCCCCTCAATCCCAGCGTTTTAGTGGATTTTGATCCATCTTGCAAGGCCCCCAGAATATTTGGTTCTAATGCTATATAAACATGGAGCCTACCAAAATAAAGTTTGGACTTTCTTCTTTCAGCAGAAAAAAATTGTTTCTCTTTTTCCAATCTTCAGCAATCAGCATTACAAAATGGCTAAGTTTCATGGAAATGGCGATTCCTGGGCAAAAAAACGGAGAAAAAGAGCTTTTTGTAAAAGCATGCATTTCAATCATGTGAGGCACCACTGCCACCTACTGGTAGCTTTTTTACATGATTTACAATGCAAACAGTTTATTCTCATTCACAGATTGCATCATCCTCCTCTCTATGACGCAAAAAAAGACTGATGTACAAGTACGTCCTTGGTAGGTGGGGCCTAATTTTAAAAAGACGTACAAGTACGTCTTGTGGAACGAAAGAGTTAAATGTGAACAACTTCTCAAAAATTCAAAATAATCTTGATTTTTTTTTTTTTGACAGGTTGAAATGGACAAGCCTAGGAATGTGCATATGAATTTCGGTCGTGATTGGTAAAATTTTGCTAGACTCCGTAGGCAGACAGGCTGACAGCTAGCCCCCGCTAGCTCCAGCGGCTAACACCAATGCAGCTGTCGAGGCAGCGATTTGGCGTTCGGCCGCTAAACAGACGAGGCTACCGGGAGGAAATCGGGTTTTTTACCAGCCAGACATGGAGCTCGGCGTTGCAGACGCCCGCAGTCCATGCAGCTGGAGCGAGGCAAAAAAATAAAATAAAGAAGCATGTTATTTCCTCAGCTCGTTACTTTAACGGTTAAACGCATCTCCGCTCCCGCACTACATCTTGATGAAGTGCTTGTTGCCGACTCCAGTGCTGAAGTTCCGACAGTTTAATCAGATTTCTCGACAGGCGGGGCATCGCCCTCGTGGAAGCTAAGGCAGATTTAACATCATCAACAAGCCATGAAAACACTCGGAGGGGGAAAAAGCGGCTCCACTGCCAAACGCAAGGCCATTCGAGTGAATTTCTCGCCCGTTCTTCTCTTACCTTAAATAAACACAACACAGCCCGGCTATTCACCTCACATTTTGCCAGTAGCCAGCACCGCGATGGGATCCAGCGCTCAGCAAGCGCGCCGGTGTTCGATTCCATCAATAGGGACAGGTTGCCGGCTCCCACTGCCAACAATGTCCATAGGGTGCGTGTGTTTATTTAGAAAGTGATGTCCAAGTATTGATTCCCCCCCTCCCACCCCAGCCCCTTCTAGGCTGCCACTGCTTGGCTCAGGTACAGTAAAGTGCCTGTCTATCATACGCTTGTCCCACTGGAGCCCGGAATGTTGTCCATAGCTTAAAAACGGCAACCCGAGGAGAATATAGCCACCTTTCCTCTCCAAGCACGCTGAGCTGCGACGGCAAGGGATGTGTCTGTGTGTCCATGTGGTGTTTAGCTAGTGGGCACCGTCCAAGAAAAATATCAAGAGACATCCGTTCTTATAATCGTCTGGTTTGGAGAATATGTCACCTACTACGAGGCAAAATATATAATATAACAGTCAACCTTGTACGCTGACCCTGTGTTTATATTCGGTTAACCTTCGCCGTGTTATCTTATGGGTGATATATGAAGTTGCACTAATATTTTGCTCCCCCGAAAAGGTGAAATAAAAAGAAAATAGATTACATTTCAGGCTCTGCGTCATTTTTGCCTGCCTTCAGTTGTGATAACACCGCGCGGCGGCAATTTCAAATGGGATGGGATCGTCAGCGTGAGCCACCTCGTTCCTGTACAACCGTTACACAGAGGATCATTTGAAGAGCTGCAGTCAAGCCGGTGAATATCCAAATACAGAAAGCCGTGCTAAAAAAAAAAAAAAAAAAAAAATCGAAACTCACCGGGGTCGTTTCAATCTTTTTCTTGGAGGGAATAATTTCAGTTCGTCCGCAAACGTAATGGTTTAACAAACAATATACTTCCCGAGAAATATCATTAGAGAGCTTTACATTTCCATTTGTGGAGCCACTTAAGTCTGATGACTTGTTTTGACATAAATACGGAGCACAATGCGCACACGCTGTCATAAATTGCCAGAGCAATTACGGTGGTCCAAATTGCTGTTTGGTCTGCCACTCAAGCCTGTAAACTCATCAAGCCGCGGTATTAAAGCGTGCGTTCTGCTTTCTATGCTTCCCATTTTCCCCCAATATTTACAGTTGAGAACTCGGTCCAGAACAATTCAACGGTAACCTTTGTAAAAGTAACATATTCACGGGAGCTGAGGCAACGTCAATGTTTCGCCTCATTAAATTTGTCCAATCCGCTCTCCAGACAGCATGATGAGATTTGAAGAGATTAGGGCTGAATGAATATTAATTTGCAGAAAAGAGCAAAGGATTAGTCGGATAGTCTTTTTTTTTTTCGTACATCTGAGACCTAACAGTAGGTTTTTTTTTTTTTTTGCATGTCAACATCAGCGCCACTGCAACAATTGCTTTCAATACACTTTGACTTTGCAAAGTGCGCAAATTAAGCTTTCTCTGACAAGAGTCAATAAAATAAAACTGTAAGCAGAACTAACTCTAGTCCGTGTTTGTCCATCTTTGTGCTTGTGAATCTTCTAAATTTGACTGCAGATCGTTTTTTTTTTTCCACTTGTCAAATTTCAAATTAGGTGACCTTGACTGTATTCGGCATACGAGATGATGATGCTGTCCCGCAATGTTGATTGAACGATGCTATAGCCATTCACTTGTGTACTGTGTACAATGAAGTTATTGTCGCTTCTGCATTTGGCGCTCTAAAAATATGATACGTGTTTATTCCAGAGGAAAACGTTGCAGTGGGGTAAGTGCACTTGTGTTAAATACATTCCAAGGGAGCAGAGGAAACTTCAATCGTGTCCATCGCCGGACAGTTCTGCATATTAGAGTTGACAAATGCTGTTAAAATTATCCGTCAAAAATAACAAATCTTTCAGCGGCTACGCATATACACAGTCCCGACACACACAAATACACAGACGCAACTTTCAGCAGCTCAGCCGAAACGAGGATATGCCGAGCTCAGCGGAGGATGTCCACTGAGACACCAGAGGCTTTCTCTGGTTTCTCTCTAGGGGCCGACTCTGGCTAGCATGCATGCTAATGCTCGGAAGCCTTCGCATTGGCTCGTATAATAATCTGCCTCATCTGTGTCTCCAAAGCGGCCTTTTCACCACCTATTAGCTCTCCGAGTCGCGGTGGTGACAAAAGAAGGGTTTTGACAAAGCGCCTAAACAGATTGTCAGAACACACCCCTTTTCAAAAAGCTCCTCACCCGACCTGATTACTTCCTCCGACTTGAAGGGCTGCTGATTTATCGCCACTTGACAGAAGGGAACGTCAGCACCGCTCTGCGAATTATTTAGTCATTCAAATCGGCGGGAAATGAAGGGCCTGCGGCCACAAAAAAAATGAATTCGGCTTCCGTTAGGTGTACTTAAAACTTCTCGCGGGTGCAACAATCTGTCCGTGGAGCCGAGGGAAGCTCAGCCACGGAACACTCCAAGGCCAAAAACTAAAAGCGGTAGCCAGCTGCGACCGCGGCGGTAATTTGGCACTTTAAAAAGGTGCGATGTTTTGCGGTGTTACCGGTCGCTTAGCTCAGCTTTTCTTGCAGGAACTTTGTCATCCCTGGACGCTCGGCACAAGAATTCAGGCTTCAATCAATGATTTCAATGTCACTTAAATATATCAACAGTTTGAGGTAACACATTATGAAAATCGCTCATTTATTTTGTTGTCATTAATTCGAAAATATTGGCAATACAGTCCGCTCCCGTTTATCGGAGGGGGGGGGGGTATTTTCCAGGCCTTAAATGTATTAGAGCACACACACACACACACACACACACACACACACACACACACACACACACACACACAAACACATAGAAATATATGGAAAATATTGAATATTGTCATTTGATAGGCCTGGTGTGACTATGAGTGTGAGTGTCTGGATGAGAGCCGTGGCTAACAGCAGTGTCTTTATAATATGTGTTCTCACGGCATTCATTATATGGCTGAAAGTGCATCACTGACTGTGCCTCTCCTTTCCCACATGCGAGGGCATTATTATTATTAGAATTAAATTATTATTAAAAAAATAATTTGAAAAAAACGCAATTAAGCAGGGTCAGGATTAATCACTAGAAAGTGAAGTAAAAATACAGCAGACTGCCTACGAAGAATTGGAGGAAGGATGCACGACCTAAAAATGAGACTGCTGGCATACATGGCACAGGGAACATGCC
Organism: Hippocampus comes; assembly: GCF_001891065.2. NCBI lineage: Eukaryota > Metazoa > Chordata > Actinopteri > Syngnathiformes > Syngnathidae > Hippocampus > Hippocampus comes. Next base: position 408,280 of record NW_017805002.1, read on the forward strand.
TGCTTTTGTCAGACCTCCACATGTGTTTCCAATGGGGGGGGGGGGGATATTAGTTTCTGGTCCGGTCGTGAGTGTCGGGTGCGGCTGAGGTGCATGTGTCCACGCAGACGCACAGCGCAGGCACATAGGAGGAGATGTAGACAGGTTGTGATAGCAGTGTGATGGCAAGTGGGTCGCTCTGATTATGAATGTGTGTGTGTGTGTGTGTGTGTGTGTGTGTGTGTGTGTGTGTGTGTGTGTGTGTGTGTGTGTGTGTGTGTGTGTGCGCACGGCTCAGGTTACCCTGCGGCTGCTGAATGTCTAACGAGGGAGGATGTCAGTCTTGTGCGAGAAGCGGGTGTGACAGCAATGAGATTCAGAGGAAAATGAAACTTCAGCAGAAAAGATTATGTACACAGTTAAAAAAAAAAATGCAGGCGAATTTCCTGCTCTGAGCCCCTTTTGACTTCTACCTAATGCGTCTGTCGCTAGAGCAGGAAATTTAGGAAAGACACTTTTTAATGCGAGACAATATCATTCATTGAAAAAGAGGGGGACGTATTCAACCCAATCCTTGAAATATACTACCCGGGGTGCAAGACTGGTCCACTATCTCACTGTTTCCCAAATTTTAAGTGGGATATAACACATTTTTAAAATGTGAGGGACCTCACACATGAAGAGGGGGGAAAAAATGGCATGTGTTCTTACCGCTCTTATAGCATGCGGCGCACAGAAGACAATCAACACGGTACAACTCACACATTAAGATATCGCCATCGACAATATTTAGTCTTCCTTCCCAAACTGTAGTACCAAAACTAACCTGTGAGTCACTGGCCATACAGAATGCAGGAAAAAAAAAAAGAAGAAAAAGAAATAATGGGAGGAGTAGAAATAAAATAAGCGAAGCTAACTGTTAGCTAACGAACGCTCAACATGCAGTATATGTTCTGAAAATAAAGGGTTCCAATAATATGGTCAAGTCAATTGACATTGTTAACTGTCTATTAAATAACTCAAAACCTTTGACGAAATACTGCAAGAGTCCAAAATGTATCGAAATTGAAGAAACAGCTCGTTCAGATTTCATGTACTTTTCCAAACACATCATTTCAATGCGACCAAACTGATGACAAACGTGACACTCCGATATGTAAATACTCGATTGGAATCCTTTCAAATAAATGCTCGAATCCGGAATAGTCATTAATCAGAGCCATGAATCCACTCAAAAACTCCCCGCACACGTCAAAAACACACTTCCATGACCACGGAAAAAAAAAAAAAAAGTTACACTCCAACAACAGAGAGCTAAGTAAAAGTTTATATTTTCAGCGGCCGTCAAAATAAATGAATGAGCCAACGTGAACACGGGAAGCCGGAGTTTAAAGGTTGTTTTACTACAAGAATATGGACTGGAGGAAGTGAAGGGTGCCAAGGATGATGGAGCACCTGTATATTTGCACAGACCTTCACTCTTGTGATGTCATCGCTCAATGGTAAACATTTATCTGGTTTTATGATGACCTTCCAGAATGGTTAGCATAAGTTGAATCAGGGAGACCACCATCTGTGCTACTGGATCTACGAAGTATTTTTGTGGTGTTCAACTAGCGCCCCACTTGTTTACCGAAAGGAGGTGGAGGAAGGTCATAATAGCCTGAAATAAGGGAGACATAATTTACATGTACTGTAAAATAAAGATACAACATTGAAGTTTTTTTTTTTTTTTTCGTCCACAGTTCTCCTGATACCGGTAATTCTGAAGTGTCATTTCAAGACTTAAACCACTGCGGTAAACAAAAACAAATGGTAAAAGTGGACTGGATTCGTTTATTGATAAAGACATTAATGGATTGGAAAATAGAATCAAGATCATCATTATTTTGACTTTTGTTTGCTGAGCTGCCGTGAGACTTTTTTTTTTTCCTAGTCCGTCATTAAAGGTGAGGACACACTCAACTTCAGTTTTATAAAGATATTAAATTAGCATGAAGACAAGTTTTGAAGACGCATCTCGAAATATTTTGAAGCTGTCAAGCCCTTTTTACACTGCATCATTTTTTTTTTTTTTGCTGCATGGGGCACAGGATGGGACAAGGATGACAGTCACCCAAGCATGTCCATACTTTCAAATGGTTGCTAAGCAACCAAACAGGTAGTAGCCAGATGCCTTTTCCTGCTGGTTTGGACATAAATTGATGCACTGATTGTTATCGATTTCAATTTTTTTTATACCTCTTATTAAGAGGCACGCAGAAATCTCCGGTATCAGAAATTTCTGCAGTTCGACGAGGACATAAATTTGAATTCCACCATCCATTGAAATTCACTGATACGGAGGAATGTTATGTTCCAAAATCAAATATCTGGTAGGCCTACTGGAGCCTTTGTCACGATTCACTGATTATCCAAGACACCAATATGTACTGCAAAGGAATATCGTGACGTTTCACTTTGCACGGTGTAAAATTATTCTGATAAAAAGTTTAGCCCGGGCTTGGGTGTTGCTATCATCCTACTTTTCAGCATATCAATTTGAATGGCGATCCAATCTACGCACTTCATGCGTCAGCTGGTTTTTTTTTTTTTTTTTTGTGTGTGGTTTTTTTTTTTTTTTGTGTTTTGTTTTGTTTACTTTCCACTGGAACACTTTAAACCTGGAACTCCTAAGCTCCATGTGGGATATTTCCTATTCCCCAGCAGTCTGGAATGCAGCAAGATCATATTATGGAACATCTCCTTGACGACATCATGAACAAACGGGAACCCGTGATGCATTTTTGCTGGAAACTACCCTCCCCCCCACCCTCGCCTTACATATATTGCAGCTTTATAAGATGGGGGGGGGGGTCGGGGGGAACATCCTAATATTATCTCAGATGTTTTAAATGATGCAGCAAAGCTGTCGTTTGGAGAACATCGCGCATATCTTGAATAAGTCACTTTCAAACTTTGGCAAAACGATTCAGCGTGAGGTAAAAAAAAAAAAATGCAGCTCAACGTAGTCCAGCAGGAACATCTGCAACAAGCATATCTATACCAACTGTTGTTTTTTTTTTTTTTTTGGATCACTGTTCACACATGAGGTATGGTGCTTAGCAAAACAACAGATAATGGTGCGGAACCTGTCGGCGTGGCGGCAAGGCCAACCCGCCGTTGTCCTCGCCGCTGACAGTTGTTCCAGCACCAATCTCTGAGGGGGTCCGGGCCCACACACAGCTTTAGTACAGTCCAAGCATGGAGAAAGTCAACAGTGATGAAGCTCTCGCCTCCCCCCGGCCTCCCCCCCACACCCCCACTCCCACTGTGTCGTCCCACCACAGACAGAAAGAAAAACAATGTTACCGCCGCGATGATCCGTGCGAGGCTTCGGACAAAACAACTGGCGCTTCGGGGTCATGACAGGTAGCCAGCGAAAGAAGAATGAGACACGCCAGAGTACATTTGTTGCACATGTTTGCGTCGCATGTGCACAGATGTTCAGTCGACTTTCAGTTTTGCTCGCGAGCTTGAGCTCTTTGGTCATCGAATGAGCTGAATTTTAAATTGAGTCTGACTCGTGTCGCATTATCTCACCCGCGTCAATCCCGTTTACGTGACGGGAATTACAAACCTGGTTTGAGCCTTTTCTGCGGCGCCAGCCTCGTCCTGGACTTTGTTTCTCGATTGGTCGTTCCCTTGGAGGCCTCCCAGTCTGGGATGTTCATCTCCTGTGACCCTCTACCCCCCCACCCCTTGGGGGAGGGTCCCACGTTCCATCTCATTGGGCTGCTTTCACAGAGAACCTGAGAAAGAGTCCACAGAGAAAAAAAAAAAAAAACTAAACAAAACAAAACACAAGAGGTTTGGTTGGACTTTCTTTGAAACATGACTTATGTCATGGGATAATACTTTCAAGGATGCCGTGCGGCATTTAACTCCCAACTGGTCTATAATGCAAAACAGACTGATATTGACATTGTTTTTGTGATGAGTGTTTATCGAAATTAACTCAAAGGCATTTATTTTGCCCTTTTACCTGAAACCGCAGCAGTGCGTTTTGTTGTTCTCAAGCACTTTGCTGATCTTGGATCAGACCGTTTAGATCAGGAAAGGAATCCGGTCCAATCCACAAATTATGTTTATTTGCATGGAATATTTATATTTGGGGAATGCAAATAAGGAACTGTTTGGACATTTCAATCAATAATAACAATGTGTTGTTCATTTTAGTAGGATCATTTCGGTTAGTCACTACATACTGATGTGTTAACTTTGGGAACATCGTTCTCAATGATTTTTGGTTTTCATGGCGCTCGAATAAACATGTTGAGCACTATTGTCCTTATCAATCTAGGTTGGGGGGGGGCGAAAAAAAAGGTTAAAATAAAAACAGGAAGTCACCTGACGCTGCGTCACCCATTTAAGAAGCACCGTTTCTGTCCCTTTGACACCTTCATAATTCCATGTCATAAATTACACACCCGCTGCGCTGGGCAGGCTTGCCTTTAACCGAAACTGTCAGCTGATTAAGGAGAGCCTCGAGATCTGCGTCCAGCGCCGTCATCATCGAGACCAGAAGACGGGGAAGCCGAGAGGCCACGTGAAAAACGATCGTCTTATCTGACGTACGGACGGAGGCGGGAGTGG
>NW_017805002.1:412922-422703 GCF_001891065.2 Hippocampus comes
CTGACATGGATGCTTCGGCCTTCATTTCACGTGTTTGTGTAAAAAAAATAATAAAAATAATTGGGAGTAATTCTGCATCAAAACGAATGTACTTGGTGATTAGAATCAGAAGCTTCGTGTCGTGCAGGCTACATTCTCAAACATACTATTTGCATGCGGTGACGACACAAATGCGAATTCCGATGACAAGAGTAAATTCCTCAACTTGGCCTTGACTGATCCCAGATGACCTTTTGGCCTTTGTCGTGCCATCCCACCAACTAGAAGCGGTTTCCTCCCTTCTTGCTGCTGAGGCTCAGAATGAAAAATATACATTGCTGCAATACGCCGCACACACACACACACACACACACACATACACACACACACACACACACACACACACACACACACACACACACACACACAATCTTACTCCTCTTGACCACTCTCTGCTAACCAAAAGTCCGCCACACTCACGGACCGACTTACATCGAAACGCAACAGCCAAATATTTTCTCATTTAAGAGTCCATTGCTTATTTCGACAGCGTATATTTTTAAGTTCCTTGCCCTTCCCGACGGCCCGCTCATCTGCTTTCTACGGGGTTTGTTTGAGGAACACCAGCTGAACCCCTTTGAGCTGGCGGAGTGGTCTGTAAACACTTAGGATGGATTAGGTCGGGCAGGGCAGAGGGGTGATCGAAGGCGAGCGAGGGAGGGAGAAGAGAGCCAAGGAGCAAGAGGAGGAGATGCTGCTAAATGAGTGCTCGGCGACTTGCTTATTTACCAAACACCTTTCTACTTTTTCCCATCACACTCAAACATGAACTGTACAGCGACACAGACAAGCATTCAAACCATCATTGAGGTACTTGAGCCAAATTTTAATTCTGTCTATTAAATCTTTCAGGGTTAAATGTCCACTACATGGCATGTCATCAAGGTTACAGGGTGCATGAAAGGGTTAATTTTTTTGGTTGGACTTAATACAAATTTTTTTTTTTTTTTAAATTGAGCAAACGTGCCGGTCGACACCGTCCTTTGTAACCAACAAATTAGTGAAACAAGTCACACTCGGGTGTTCCTCATACTGGCACCTCGTCCATCATCTGCTGCCTGTCAAAAAAAGTGATGCTAAAGCTCTGCGTATTAAAGTCTTGGTTTCCAGTGAGGTGCCAGAGTAAACTGGGCACTATTTGGCTTAAGAGACGTTTCCTACTCGAAGAGTAACGGTCTCAGCTCTGTGTTTGTGATGGAGCGCAGGGCCGCTGCCCAAGTGCCGGTTATTTCTTAGGGCTCTTTGTGGCTCCGAGGAACACTTGAAAAGCCGCAAGTGATCACCGGAGCAAAGGGAAGCTTGTTGTGGAGGAGCGTCGACGTCGAGCTCCACTCTATTATACTCTCCTTAACCAACCCTCCGCGCAACTTGCCCAAACGCCGCCACGCGCACTTTCCATCTGTCCGCCCGCCGCCAGTTCGCACACCTTCCTCCCCAACAGTATGCCCCCTCTCCCTGTGCCAGCCGTCCGTCTCGCTTTCCTCGGTGCCCGTCCATCCACACCGCCAGCGCTCCATCAGTCTTGTCCGACTCGCTTGACAGGATGAATGGCGGCGCTCCGCGCCAGGTACGGTATGCGACGGCTATCAAAATATTGCTGATTATTTAGCGCGCTGCTGTGTGGCCCGAAGCAGTCATCCAAAACCACGGAACGTATCCAGCGAGGAATGGCCCTTAGGAAATAAAATGATGCTAATAAAGACATGATGCTAATTGACTCTCCAAGGTGATCGGAGTCCCCGTACTGTTGCTTTACATACGTTACCAAAAGTGGCATACCCGAGCAAGCGGTCGCATCTGCCATACGCGCCGAGGTTCAGAACTTTCAGGGATTATTTGTCTTTGTCAAAGAAGGCAGCGCTATCGTTTCAACCGTTATTGCCCAGGCAGCCAGTATCAGTGTCAAATCAGTGTGTTTATTTTCAAAGTGCTGCTCATTTTTTTGGGTTGAATTTTTGAACCAATCTTTTCCAGCAGTCCGTAATTATTTGTCCATGTCAAAGGAGGAGCCGTATCGATTTTGAACGGTCGACATTTAGACGGTGCGATGGCGCGGTGAATGTGCTGCCCAAACAGTACTGCGCCTCTTGAGCTCGGGAGTCAGCGCAGTGCCTTTTGCTCAAAGGCACCTCAACATTAGCCAGGTAGCGGATTAGCATCCCTCCAAACCACCGCTTGCCGCTTTGACGTGACTTCACAAACACCGTTGAATAAATGAATAAACGGATGGCGAGCACACGTTTCGTCTCTGGCACTTTGCAAGCGGCAGTTGTCAACAAAACGTTTGAGATGAAACTTTTATGTCGTTGCAGTAAATGCTATTGGTTTTGAACGATACCCAATACAAGCCGAGGTAGAGCTGGAATGGAAGGTCAAAGTCAAGCTTTTAAATTGCACGCGACAGCTTTCTTGTTTGCAATTCGTTGTCAAAATGTCATTTGAATGTTTGACCAAAAAAAAAAAAAACGCTTCTTGATTCTTCGCCTATAAACTGTCAGAGCCAGCTTCCGCAAAACAGTTTTCCCTAATAGAAACAGAGGTTGCTTTTAATGCAGGTGCCATGGGAAGGCTCAGCTCTCACGATTTTTTTTGGTGGGGGGGGCATGACCAAGCGGTGATTAACCTCGTTACTCATCTCATCCAGGTCCACATCGACATTCAAGATGGCCAACAGTGTAGAGTGGCAATTGTCCTTCATAAAATGATTCATGAAACATTTGAGGAGTCCAAATTCAAGTTTTTTTTTTAGTTTGTTTGTTTGCTAAGCTGATCCGGATTAAAAAAACAAGCAGGGAAAAATATCATGTTATCAGGTTACAGATGATCATAATTGGTGCATGAAAGGGTTAAAAAGCTCTCTCATTTCATTTTTAAAATGAGAATTTCTTGTTTTTTTTGTTTTTTTTTCCACGAGGGCTCGACAGAGCCTAGCAAATGTCCACAACTCGTCTCAGCTTGGGTCTGTCAGCGCGAGTACACCAGGCCGTCTTTGCTCCGGGTCAGCTCCACTGGGAGCCCCGGTGGGGGGTGCGGGGTGGGGGGCGGGGGGTGAGCAGGAGCCAAAACGGTGGTCGGCCTTGAGCCGCAGAGTGTGCTGCGCCTGTTAGCGGGCAGCTGAAGCCACTGCGGATGAACCCCGGTCACATATGAAACCCAAGGTGCATAGCGGACCGTGCGCAAGATTGACTGTTTTGTAAATGAAAATGTAGGTTTTGGCTGAGACCCTTGAATGATTCTTGTTATTATTCTTATTTTATTTTTTTTAACCCCCCCTCGCTCCACTCCCAATGGTTTTAGGGCCTGAATCCATACGGCGCACTGATGCAATACAAATCCCTTGTATATTCAATATAAAAGTGATATAAAATACTATGAACTGCTCTTGCCGGTTAGGTTACATGCACCGAGGAGGGACTTGAGGCCTCTCGCCTCTCATCCATGTGCTCTCCCGCCTAAACACACGGTTGTCTTTTTCTCCCCTCACCCATCCCGCCTTCCATCTATCATCGCCCGACTCCTGACAGATGACATGTCTGCGGCTCCCTCACCTGCCAGTCTTTGGCACACGGTTCAGTCAGAGGACCCCAAGAATATGCCGGGGGGGTGAGGGGGGGGGAACAGCTCCATTTTGCTGTGAATGTTCAAATATGGACAACGAGGCACACTGGTGGTTGACACGTCGGTCTGACAGTTCCGGGGCTTGACGTTTCAATATCAACTCTGGTCTTTCCTCGTCTATAAGTCACCTAAGCTACATTAAGACAGTAGTCATAAGTACATTAAGTTGGCATTAAATGAGCACACGGTGGATCTTCACTGACCAACATGCTTCAGTTAGCGAGCTGCCTGTACATTTCAAATACAGTATCGTATAAAAATAAGGAAATGCATTTTAAGAGACTGGTCATGTATTTTGATCACATAGAGACATTTAAAATCATTTCATCATCAGTTAAAATGTAAAAACTGGAAAGAAAAAAATATATATACTTATTTACTATGCGCGTGTAGTCCACGTCGTATTTTTTTCTGATGTGCATATTAAATGAAATGGTGTTATCATTTTTAAGGAATAATAATCCCGTATTAACCTTCGAACTTCGAAGAGTTTTGAAAAAAAAATGGACAAACAGGCAAATCATAACAATAAGTGGATAACATTGGCACTATCACTATTAGTAGCGATATTAGCTGACAAAAATATGTGGCAAGACAACTGATAAATATGCTTAATTAAGGACTAATTGCGTGCGTACATTGAGCAGAAAAGACAAAAGGAATGTTTGCATGCAAGTTTGCCTGACTGGACGCCACATGCTGTTCGACACTGGGTGTCCTATCTTCACAGCAGGACGATCTGCTCGCTCAACTTCCTTTCCATCAATCATTGGTCCCGTTTGTTTGCACAGAGCTGCGCTGACAGCCGGAGGCTCTTATTGCAGCACTGAGGCTCATGGCGGCGGCATGTGTGATGAGGAATGAAGGGGAAAGCTGGCGAAGGGATATTTTTGTTTAGTTTTCACTCTCGCTCCCCGGCTCCCCCTTCAGCTGCGGCATGGAAGTTACATTTGAGCAAATACGGTCAATACAAATCAATATATATATATATATATATATGCGCTCTATCATCATTGTTCACAAAGCACCATCTGATATAGGCAAAACATTTTCCCAGAAATCCTTTTTCAAGACCACCCAGTTGGGCTCAGCGCCGGGCAACCAAACTCAATGCTTTCCTTGAGGAGCTACAAACCACCACGCCAACTCATTTCTGAGTCCACTCTTGTACTTTGCACAGTAAAAAAAAAAAAAGGGGGGGCATTTGCATGGCCTTAAAAAAAAAAAAAAGTTAAGATGAGGTCATTATTTCTGCTCGGACTATATTTGACTGGACTGTCGAGGGAAAACATGTCATGTGACTCATGTGACTGGTCAGACAATTGCGGTGGCTGGTGCTGTCAAACAGTCTTTGCGCAGTAAGCAAGTTTATGATTATGAGTCTTGTGCTCGGGGAGCCCTTCGATGGAATGTCTTCTGGCACACATATGGTTACAGTCAGTGGAATAAGGGAACGGCGATGATTTAGTTGCTTCACGTGGGAGCGCATTGAACATCCGAACATATTCGCGGCTCTGAAAATGGTGGGGGAAAATGACTATTAGCCTTCCTTTGAGATTGATATAATGTTTCAACAGAGAACCAAACCACTGAAGATGGAGATAAATGCGGTTTCGTCTCACTACCACTTAAGTGCAAAAATCACTTAGGGTCTCACGGATTGACCGTGTTGGTGGGTGGTTTTCATTGTGCAGGCCTGTTTTCCTCACGGTTTGTTTGCTTACGTCTTTGTCCGTCAACGAGGGGCTTTTAAGTGCAAGGGAGCAAAAACCGCGATCCCTTAGTGACATCACGTAAGGACTCGCGTCCGCAGGTAATGCATGAGGCTGTGCCGTTTTTAAATAAGCAAGACTGAAAAGGGAGCACAAGCAAAAAAAAAAAAAACAAAACAAAGCGTCACCGAGGCGGGACGTTGCATTTGTTATATTATGGCGATTGGATGGGTGAAAAGGGAATGGGACTCCATGCAAAGTACCAATTTGTCCGACCATGAAAAAACAATGCAGAGATAGTGACAAAAATCAGCTTGCAACATTATGATCCTCCATTCTAATGTTGCTTCAAACAATTTTGAGGCGCTGACATGCAAGCGACTTTGCAAAAAGTGTTCATTAAAAAAAAAAAAAAAAAAAGTAACATGCTAGCATGTTAAAAAAATAACTTTGGATAATGAACCACATGCTGCTTCATCATCTGATTGAAGTTCTGAGAAAAAAAAGGGAGATTCAAATCTGATTCTGTCATTGCAGGGATTAAAAAACGGAACATGACACACCACTCAAATCTAAATTCGAATAGATAGATGCTTTCGGGGTGGGGGGGAGGTAATCTGATGAACTGCTGTAATCAAGAACTCACTCACCCCGTATGATTTTGTTTTTGCGAGAGGTACAGCGACAACTACACTTGAAAAGGCCTTCATCCCACATTGGATGCTGCAATTACCGCCATAAAATAGGCGGGTGGGGAGTCCTGGCTGTTAGATTTATAGACAAGAACCTGAAACAAGCAAGCTGAAGCGCAAGAACGTTGGCAATTGTTAATCACCAAATTGGGAGTTATAAATTCTTTTCTTTTTTTAATAGCCCATCAGCATAGCGGCGCATGCCCATATTCCCTCTTCACAGTTTGGACTTTTTTTTTATCTTTGTGTTAGTATGTGTACGTACATCTGGATCCTTTATGTCAGATTGTATCTCCATTTTTTTTTTTTTTTTTTTGCAGCCACATGCATTGTTGGTGTATGTGTGGCCCTGTCGCCAATGGCCCGTTACGTGTTCCCTCAGCAGCCGTGAAGAGGGAAATGACCTTTAATATGGCTCGCCTTCTCCCTCAGTCCATATTAATGTTAATCTATCAGACTTGGAGGCTCCCGCACCACACAACGCCTCCAATGTTCAGGGGGGCCTTGGGGTGCAATCAGTGGCGTCAAACTAAGCACCGCACTCTCTAAGGGTGGGGACTTAAAGAAGAAAAAAAAACAAAACATATGCTACTGCGTGATCTCTTGCTGTTTTTCACAAAATACAAGACGGCTTTAAACCCAACCTCCTCCCCTCCCCCCCCCCCCCCGCCCAAAAAACAAAAATCTACAAAACAGAAGTCGAGGCGCATGGTTGGATGTTGAGGCTGGCGATATCAATATTTTACAACCATATTTTAAACGACTGGATTTGAAATCAGACGACATGGAAATTTGGAACGGTTAAATATTTGAGTATACCACATATGTAAAAGAGGGATTAGGTGGTGGGGGGGGAATATATATATTTTTTTAAAGCGAAGAAAAATTTGGGAGTACAAATTCCACTGCCAAAAGAAATATAACGAGTCAAGTTAGCAAGCAACATTAAGTAGACACCTTTTATTTACTTTAGTGGGCCCCCGGGATCCTGCGCAGACCCGAGGCACCGGGCAGGTGCGTAAGGGCGGAGGAGCGCAGCGAGAACGTGGCAATGGAACATACTGTGAGGTAGAAAAGTGTTCCGGGGGCTGCGCAGTATAAAATGTCTCCATTTTGTCAACTTCACTCAGTCAATATGTGACGTGACACCCCTCCAAAGCGACAAATTCATCACTCGTCATCATTTAAAGATGATGATACAATTATTTGTTTGGATGCCACGTGACATATGTTTCCCCTTGTGTTTTGGACGAGGGCAACGTTTGCAGTGGACGCCAGACAGGGCTAATGGATATCCGCGCTATTCTGAAATAGCAATATAAGTAATATCAGTTGGGAAGAGAAGTACCGACAAAAAGGGCAGCGGTGGTTAGCTAGTTAAGTCGTGGTTAGCACATCTGTGTCACAAATGGCTCCCGGTCATCCATAGCCATCATAACAACAAGCTAGCTTAGCTAAATAACAAAACAGTGACCTGTGGCCCTCCTGATGTACAGTCCAAAAAAAAAAACTGGTACTGGTTTTCAGACTTAGCATCCACTCAGTTGGCGCATATCTGCAGTCACTCATTCAAATTGTGCTGGTCGTCTTCCGCGGCGAAATGCGTTTTCCCCGCGTGACTATTTAACCCGGCATCGATTGTTTACAATTTAATTAGGACCATGCAAGAATGGGCCTTCATGCTCGTAGGCAGTGTAAATACATCAACAAACGCAAGTTGTTTATTGATCAAGAGCTAACAAAAACAGCCTGTTCCATTTTCGCCAGAGGTTTCTGCTCTCCGCTGTGATTTGATTTGGAGTAATCTGCCCAAGAAATACGCCTTATCTCTCTTCTCCATCTCGACCTCACCTGATTTTTCCTGTGAGTTCTCGTCCCAACAATCGCTGCGAAAATAAAACTGAAGTCGATAAAAGGGTGAGATAATACAAGCCAAGGTTCATGTTTGTGCTGGGGCTACTGAATTAAGATGGGGTTTAATTAAGCTTCAATGATGTCCAAACCATACATAATGCGTTCTGAAAACGTGCGTCCGCATGAGGATGGAATATGAGAGAAATAAGGTGAGCGTATTACTTGGGAGGTCATTGGGAGCTATGGGGCGCAATCTGGAGTCATGTGGGTTGAGAGTCGAGCGAGTCAAAAGGGATGAAGGGAATGCTTAGGGTCATTTGTGTAATCTCGGCGCAGATCTGGCCACTTCATTGCCCGAGTTTGCGCTAAGTGCAAGCTGGGAGTCGAACTTTTAAGGGAGGTTTGTGGAAACAAACTACTAATGTGTTTTTTATTTGCGGACGGGAGATCTTATCGAGATGCGTGGCGTAAACTGTTGGGACTATTTTCCCATTTACCTGTAATTTTTTATTTATTTTTTTCTTACTCTGTCACAGTTTTTCAGTCGACCTCATTTGGAATTGACATTGGTTTTCCATGCTCATAAATTAGTTTCTATATTTCCATGTCTTGTATTCTGTCTCTTACCCGGTTTTGGCCCAAATGAGACTATAACAACATATGAGCGGTCACGCTGGCAAGCAAGATGGTGGCATGATGGCCAAATTGTCTGTTGTCAAAAACGCTGCACGTTGGCAGTCGAGCGGGTTACCCATTAAAATTAGGTTTAATTAGCCTATGCTAAAAAAAAAAAAAAAAAAGGTTGACATTAAGTAGTCTTGTTTGTTTGCTGCTCAGGCAGGTCTGGGTTACTAAGCACCAACTCGGATATAAAATACATGTTCAGTTGGGTGAGGATAATTTAGATCTTGACATTCAACTTATTTACTGGGGAAACTGGCTTTTATCGGGGTGGTACATGGTCCAAGAACGTTTTAAGTATGCAAACTTGTATCCATTTGTAATTCTGTTTGAAAAATAACTGATAACTGAGCGGGATACATACTCGAACTGGCTGCACATGATTTTTTTTTTTTTTTTGGGGGGGGCGTTACATACCCTGTTATTTGCCATAAAACTCACCTATTTTCTATTTTTGTGCAAAAAAAAAGTATAACTCTGCCGCCATTTTGTGGCATCTCAGGGGCAAAAAACTGTGCTGTAGAGAAATGAGTTTTAGTTAGACAAAAATAGTGCTTTGAAGCCATGTGGTGTACATGTAGGGATTTATACACCTCAATTACTTGCGGAGTTTAGCTGCTCGTGGCATGGCTTGGTTCTTATACAGCCCACATATTAGGGGAATACACTGTGCTCCCATTTTGATCATTTTCAACGGGGAACCGGCAAAGAAATCCAAAGCAATCAGCGTCGAGTGCAGCAAATCATTGCTCTAATTGAGTGTTGTATCAGAGACCATTAAATGTGTGTCTTGCTTCTGGTTATGTACTCTGGAAGCTTCTCATCCCGTGGATGGAGTTGACATGACTAAGCCTTGACACATCCTGACTCATATCCTTACTCTTGGCCTTTTTCGGACTGCGCACACACACATGCCTCGCCCTGAAACCTGTATATATGAAATACGGATCTTTTGTTTCTTTTAGACCTTTCCAAACGCGTATCGTTCAATCTTTGCTCTCAGTAATTCCCTTCCTCATTTCCATTGTTGATTCCATCTCATACACGTTCGACCAGGTGGTTCAATACATTAACTCTCATCTGCCATCACGGCGCACCTCCCGGCTGCTATGTTGTTGTCTGGTCGTCACGGAAACCAGCACGGAAGGTCCAGCTTCACCCCCCCCCCCCCCCCCCCCACGCCCC
>NW_017805002.1:422773-471249 GCF_001891065.2 Hippocampus comes
CACATGGCCTCATGTTTGTTTGAACAAGGCCCCCGATGCCCGAGTGTTCTCTCGCTGTGGTGGAGAAAAATAGAACGTAAAAAAGGCTGTCAAAGCTCAGCTGTCACCAAGAGAGAAACCGGTTGAAAAGAGGAGCTACGAAAGGGAAAACACAAAACGGGGGAAGGAAAAGCAGGGTTAACATTGGAGGTGAGGGAAGAACTACTGAGGAAAAAGGGAGTGGAGATGCTGAGATGGGAGGAAATGAGGATGGACAGGAGGAGACGGGCGGCCCTTTGCCGGAGCGGAGAGGAGGAGGATTGCGAATGTGTGTCAGGAGGACAAGTGAGGTCTGTCACTGCCGAAGCACCGAGGACCACTCCTCTTCTTTCCATGACTAATTGAAATCTTCCACTGGACTGATGAGGCTTTCCGACCGCCCATCTTCCGTCTCTCTTCTCGTCTTACTTCTCTGACAGATGGGTCGCGTCGGGGGTTCCCCCGATTTAATGGGATCAATTCACACTCATCGGGCCGCTCACAAGATGGCACATTTATTATTTACACGCATTATGTATGAAAGGGTTAAAATGACGTTTCATCATGATAGCGTTGATATCGACACAGAGGCCGTTGTAGCGCATCGGCTTACAAGAACGTGCATTCGGGGGCACCCCAGAACTAAAGGTCGCCAAAGGCGGCGATGAGAAGGTACCTGAGCGAAAGGAGCGGATGATAGAGAAGGCAGGTTTCGCATTTCGACCCTCAAAGCTGTTTAGCGGTCCTTGCTGCAAGAACCAAAATGTGTTTTGGGATGCTGATGAATGAGTTCTGCCCTTAACCAGGACCTTGGTCCCCAAACGATCATCAGTCACATTGCCATTGCATATTATAATGTTCGCATTGGCGCATACCATACGCGTACCGTATGGATTTTGAGAAGAATTTACTTAACGAGCAAAGACGACATTTCCTGATGGATATTCTTATAATATCCATTTGGCATACAGGCCGAGGGAAAAACGGCTCGCCCTGTGCTTTGGAAAAAGTGTGCACTTCCATCAATCGATTACTGGACATGTTTCGTTACCCTATAGCGCTAATCAACAAAATGCTCCACCGGCATAAGACCGAAACTATTTATTTACATTTCAACCCTTAGATTTATGTCACGGGAAACCCCAAAGCGACATGATGGAATTCCGTGGAGAGCCGCACAAGTTATAATTTAAGGATACAATAATCCATCGATCAATTTTCTTTGTAGTTCACTCTGCTCAGGGAGAGCGGCCAATCCCAAATGATTTAGGGTCAGCGCTTTACCGGATGCCAGTCAACCGCTGAGAGATGCTGAATTTGTCAGGAACCCAGCTAAAACAATTGTATACGGTTACTGGGCGCAGGGGGGGAGGGAGAATGAGACACATCGGTCAAAAAGTATTCTCCAAGATTTTTCTTTTCCAATTTCAAGCAGTTCCCCAGTGTCTTAAAAACATGTCTGTGACATATTTCTGTCAAAGTACTCTCAGGATCAAACAAATATGTATGTACCGCACACTTTATACACCCTCTCTATTGCCGTGCTGAAATTAGCCTGTTTAAAAGGCTCGCCCTGTCTCTTGCAGCTCTGCTTACCTTGTGACTTTGACATGGAAACATGGGATTCATATTTGCGGGGGGGGGGAATTTGCCTCTCCATGCTAGTGTTGCTTCAAAGTGGCTCTGCTGACTACCAAACAAACAGTAAGGAACACAAAAGCAATCAACACAAAAAAAAAACGCCCAACGTGCCTCCAGGAAGAAAAATCCGCATTCATGCAACAGGAGTTTGCCAAGTGAATAAAAGGAACGATGACATCTCTTTCCACATCGAATTGGCCATAAACTTTAACAAGATGTTTGGTGTGAGTGAGGGGGGGATGCGGGGGGGCACACATGCCAGCCAGCGTTTCAACCCCCGCAAGCACCTTGCTCCGTGCTTGCATGCGGCCAAAAGCAGAGGTCCATTAACGGGTCAGGAGCCCGCCTACAGACACCGAGGGGTTCTATGTAACCCACACCCCCGCGGTCCACTGGGGCACAGTTTGATTCTCAAACTACCCCGCTTGACTGACAAAGCCACACATTAATATCTCCCGCTTCACCCAAACATGTCAGGCGTACAATGAGCCATATCCACCCTCAAATATAGCCAGAAATTGCCAACGAATCAGGGCCACCCTCTGTAAATAAATGGATTCGATAGCAGAAGCGGATCCGATTTCATCCGGCAAGAACCGACTCGGGCAGTGCTTTGACGTTCAAACCCAAACACGGAAGATTTCAGAGAAGCTCCAAGAGCATGAAACGTGATTAGCTAGCCATTAGCCGCAGAGCAAACCTGACTGTTTCCTGACACCGCCCGGTCAAATCCGACAATACCGTGACAGTAACCGGAGTTTATCGAGCAAAGTTAAAAAAAAGGGGCATACTCGGGATTCAGTAGCGGTTCATCACAGTTGGATGCATGATGACAAAGAGGGAAATGGAGAAGAGGAGCGTTAGCGGACTGTCTTGCTGCGGGATAGAGCTAAGTTGCCAGGAGCTGCCGAACAACTTGGCGCCGTCAATCAAACGTGACCCACTCTCCGACGGTTTTATGCCCTCGACTGCTTAACAATCAGCGGCCAGCATAGACATGACAGAGGATACGTCAGCGTGGTGGTTTTTAACCATGAAAGATGTTTCCAACATTTTCTTTTTTTTTGGGGGGGGAGGGTTTTGTTTTGTTATACAACCGCAGTCACATACTTAACCCACAAGTGGCCGAGACCACACAGAGATGTATGTCATGCGTGTCAGCTTAGGCGATGACATCATGTAGCCAGGAGGCTGACACCGTTAGCGATGAGCTTTCTCTGGACTTGAATTTAGACCGCGTGCTTTGATTTATAAAATTGATATTTCTGTCCATTTAAGAGCATGAAATATCACGCTCAGAAATGGACTGACGCCGGTTGTTTTTCAACGATAGATCAATTGAAGCAAACTGAAATAATTTTTTTTTTTTTTTTTAATTTACTCGAGCGGTTGCTAGGTTACATTTTTGAAGTAGACGACACAACCGCTTCAAAAAAAATCGATTTGGATCCAGATGATTTTATTTGGCGCAATGACTTGACAAAATAAAACGGAGTAAATTCAACACACCAATTTTTTTTCTTTTTTTTTTTTTTTTTTGGCGCATATCATTTTGCACTTCATATGCCCAAACAATGACGGCTAGAACTTCTCAGTGTGATTTGAAAGCGACAAACATGCCACCCACGGTTACATTTCTGCATGACTTGAAGCATCGCCTATGCACCTCCCCCTCTGAACTGTGATGACTCAGCGACTTGTCTGCGCGCGGGTGTTTGTGCCGCGCGTGAGAGAAAGAGAGCGAGCGAGAGAAAGGAGATGGACAGAACGCCGCTATAGTGTGTGGCGGTGCGCGAGTTGTCATTACGTGGTTTGCGCAGCTCACTGCTCACATACTAAACCGAATCTGCCACAATATAAATCTTGGGCGAAAAAGTGAGACGGACAGAGGTGAGTCAATAAAAGGGTCCCAAATAGAGTGCGCGGGAGATGAAGTGAGGGAGTACGTGCGTTCGGCGTTGCTGGTTTCGGCTGAGGTGGATCATATTCCTGAATGATGTCGCAACAAGCAGGTGGAAGCTTTTGGAGCCCACCTGAGCAGGGCCGACTGCAGGCCGTGAGCGACTGTTACAGTTACGTGTTGTTTTATTTTCTTTCGCTGCCCGCTGGAAAGAATTCCAGCGTCTACCTGCCTCGCCTCGCGTGTAATGAGATGAAATTACCCCTCAGACCTTGGCGAGCCAGTTAGTGACCTGGCAGCAAGCTGGTAGAGACGCTCGGGCATTGCTCGCGTCACATTCATCACTGTCTCTGTGTTTTCAATCAAAATAGAACCAAAAAAAAAAAAAAAGGGGCTAAATGAAAACCATAATGCACCTTTCTGCCGTATACGTATTCCTGGCTGGTCCTTCGGCACGGGCAAGGGAGTGGAGTTAGGGTGGAGATGCTGGCGAGGAAACAAGACGCCGTTTCAGACGCCTCCCGGATTATTTTTGGGTCGTTATTAATTCCCATAAATGAGAAATGTTAAAATTGACCAGAGTGGAACGGCAAAGAGTCAAGGGGTCGGCTAGGTGTGAGCTCTCACCATGGCGACGACACACACACAAATTGACGTCTCCGCCGCGGTGACATTTACTGGTAAACAGTCCCAAGATTAGTTGCAGTTTGTTTGCTTTCAAGGTGACTAATGCCGTCAACTTTGGAGGCAGGCCGCCGGGTTGCTTGCCTTGCGATGTGTCACCTGCTCCACACCAGGAGAGAGAAGGGAAATGGAAATGAGAGAGGATGTAGGGAAGAGTGACACATGCAGCGGCATAGGTGCGGCGAAGGAGAGAAAAGGACGAAGAAAGAGAGACTTGCGGCCCGTTTTACCGTCGACTTTAAGCGGGAGGAGCTTATCAGTTGATTACGCGCGCTCGCTTGGACTGCAGGCCGTGAGCGACTGTTACAGTTACGTGTTGTTTTATTTTCTTTCGCTGCCCGCTGGAAAGAATTCCAGCGTCTCCCTGCCTCGCCTCGCGTGTAATGAGATGAAATTACCCCTCAGACCTTGGCGAGCCAGTTAGTGACCTGGCAGCAAGCTGGTAGAGACGCTCGGGCATTGCTCGCGTCACATTCATCACTGTCTCTGTGTTTTCAATCAAAATAGAACCAAAAAAAAAAAAAGGGGGCTAAATGAAAACCATAATGCACCTTTCTGCCGTATACGTATTCCTGGCTGGTCCTTCGGCACGGGCAAGGGAGTGGAGTTAGGGTGGAGATGCTGGCGAGGAAACAAGACGCCGTTTCAGACGCCTCCCGGATTATTTTTGGGTCGTTATTAATTCCCATAAATGAGAAATGTTAAAATTGACCAGAGTGGAACGGCAAAGAGTCAAGGGGTCGGCTAGGTGTGAGCTCTCACCATGGCGACGACACACACACAAATTGACGTCTCCGCCGCGGTGACATTTACTGGTAAACAGTCCCAAGATTAGTTGCAGTTTGTTTGCTTTCAAGGTGACTAATGCCGTCAACTTTGGAGGCAGGCCGCCGGGTTGCTTGCCTTGCGATGTGTCACCTGCTCCACACCAGGAGAGAGAAGGGAAATGGAAATGAGAGAGGATGTAGGGAAGAGTGACACATGCAGCGGCATAGGTGCGGCGAAGGAGAGAAAAGGACGAAGAAAGAGAGACTTGCGGCCCGTTTTACCGTCGACTTTAAGCGGGAGGAGCTTATCAGTTGATTACGCGCGCTCGCTTGGGTGCACCTGCACCATCGAGAGCAGAGGTGGGGAATAAATTTTGCAAAGGAGCCGCGTGAGAAAGGAAGGCTCTATGCTAACGTCAACTTTGTTCCATAGTATTTTCTTTCGTATCGAGACAAAGCACATTTCCTGCTTTCAATACATTGCGACGTATGCATATATGGTATATTTTGAAGCACAAAAAATGAGTCAGGGCTCCCAACTAAGGAGATAATGGAAAAGTATTATATTGACAGCGACGCATCATGATACAATAATGACTTCATACACCCAATACGTACCGTCTGTGACACTGCAGATTTGCGGATTTGAGTCTTATCATGCCAAATCTTTTGGGCATTCATCCTGCCTCCACCGTGAAGGAAATAAGAACGACGCGTATTACTCGAGATTCGCTGAGGGCCTTCTCTGCCTCTTCTTCCGACTCCCAATTATCTCATCAATGAAAACCAGAATGAGAACAGGGTGGACAAGGAGAAGAGGAGCAAAACATGAAGTCACGGCCCTCCTCACAGTGAGATCCCAGTTCTCTGCTCCAGGTTTGACTCCTGCGGGAGCAGAGGACAGCGACTCTCCGGCTCCACGGCTGACTACCGTACGGTGACTGTGATGTTCCACATGTGGCCACGGGCCTCCGTTGCCCAGCCGCCACCGCCGCCGCCGCTCAAGCTGCACTGTGACAGCACATACAGGAAGCGCAGTCACAGCCAAGAGAAGCAACCGGGGCGGGCGATGACAACCAAAATGACAGTTTCCAATGTCGCCTTGAGCTGCCGCGAAGTGAGACTGCAATTTATTAACAAAGTTCATTTCGGGATTCTGGATGGAGGAACTCTTTGGGAACATCACCGGTGTTACATAATCGACCTGAATTCTTGACTTCGTCGGACGGATTCTAATCGGACCCTCCCAATCACGGCTCACCTGTTTTCCGAAGTCGATTGGTTCTTCCCTGAGCAACTGCGATGTCATTTTTCCGCCGATGGCAACAAACAAAATGGCCGCCCCCTGAGGTGGACAAAAGCGGGCGGATTTTTTCCTGCTTAACTCGCACTCCACAGACGCAATATGAATCGGAACGTTGTGTTTTGACGATAGCAGAGCTGTATGGAGTCTATTATTGTTCATAGATGTTATAATTAGCTCCTGTTGATGGTTTCCAGTGTGGTAATTGTGCATATTGCACATTACGGCTACGTTTTGACCATTATATCACTTGTGAGCAACACAGCCAATGTCGGGCTCAACGACCATTACTCACCCTTTTAAAACATGACAGCCGGGATGAATAACAGTGAAAAAAAAAAAAGACACATGCTCGCCGTCGCCATTATAAATGACTATCAATTAATGGTCGCCGGCAGCGCTCGGAGTAATAGTGGCTGTGATTTACCACTTCCACAAATGCACTCCGAAAATTAAGTGGCTCTTAAAGTGGAGCTCCGACTGAATTTTGAGGGTTCAAGTGTGTTTGGAGAGAAACGCCGGTCGTTGGCTCCCAGAGACGAGCGCGCACGCATTGTGAGTCATCTGCTTCCCAGAGGGGCCGCGCCATTTCTCTTGGACGACCACCAGGGTAGCCCGAGCTAGTTTACGGCGAGAGACCCCTAACAACACTCCCGTGAACCTGAAAAACACCCGTCCGGCGCTCTGTTTCCTCCGCTCAAGACGTGAGCGTGTGAGCTCGGGCGGGCCCCTCCACAACGCCCCATTTAGGTGACTGATAGCCAGGGGGGATTTTCTTAAAACAGCCACCAATTATCAGACGCAGTTACGTCCAGCCTTCCCCCGCTTGAATAATTACAACAAGCATGTGAGTATGCGTGTTTGACATTGTGTGTTCCACTCTTACTCAGGCTTAATTACTTGTTAAGAATGGCAAGAAGATGAAGAACGATTGTGATCCTTCACTCTGACTTGATTCATTAGAAGGCGCAGTCATAAAGGCCCGAGTTCAAATTGAACAAAAGGGATTTCAAACAGGCGCGTCGACTTTGACGGGACGATTTGACGTGAGGAAAATGTGTTTTTTGGGGCTTCTCGAGGCTCCCGTGTCAACCTGAACAGCAGATGCTACACCGTATTGGAAGGGGAAAATCTGCTTCATCCTCAACCCCGCAATCATGCAACACGTTGACACGGTTTGGTTCCCGTGCAACGGCAGCGGGGGTGCATTGCGCTCACAAAAACTATGAAGTGGGTGTCGGGCTTTTATATTTCCACCGGAGTGTCTTTTTAGTGTGGTTACAGAGACGGCGATCATTCACCACCCCAAATAAAAGCCTCCAAAACCAACCCTCATGTTTCTGTTGCGTTTCATTTTCCGGGCCAATACAACACGGAAGCCAAATATGGAACTTGATGGATTTGCACATCACTTAAACAGATGTGGTATCACTGAGCTCAGGAGTTAGCTGTTAGACAGGTGGTGAAGAGTTTGCCAGGGGACGATTTGCTCCATTCTCATATTTGGATCCTGGAGGAGGGAGAAACGGCACCAATTGTCCTTTTGGACAAAAGGCAGGTTAACAGCTAGACTCAATCAGTTGCAGGGTCCACATTTGGAGGCTCTGTCTTGCAAAGGCTCGAATCCGAAGGCCACGTCACTTCCGACGCGCCCCGACAATCGTATTGATTACATATTGCATCATCCAGCAATGAGCAGGCACTCATTCTGGATACACAAACCTCACGACCCCTTTCGCATCACCCCTAAAAGAAAACAATAATTCACTATGTTCTTTTTTTTTTCTAGTTTTTGAGAGGGGGTGGGGGGGTATCCTTGCTGTTGACGGAAAGACAAACACACAAGACTCCCGGTGTTTGCTGAGTGAGACGTTATCGCACAGATGCCGCGCGGTCCTTCGACAAGAGCCCGGATGATTTGCTCACAGTTTTCGGGGAAGGAACTCGACGCGTCTATTTCTGTATAGAAACATTGCATTGGGACATTGCATAACACGGCTGCTAGAAATAAGTCGAGGTTTGAGGGTTTTTTTTTTTTTTACCCATATAGGAGAACAAAGTCACTATATTATTGTTCTAAAATCGAGGCCGTGCCGATTATTGACACTGGATAGTCTCCTGAACAAGCACCTGGAGTGCTTTTAGGCGAGGCGCTTTCACTAATCTCCACAAGGGGGGGCAAAACCCCAAGTGGGAGGCTTATCGTCTCGGCTGAAAAAAAAGTGAACACTCCCCTCCACAAGGATGGAAAGGCCCCATGTGGCCTGCAACGCACAGAACGCTTTGCCACCTCATTCTAAACCCAAAGGTTGAATTCCACGTGGACGAAAGGAAAAAAAAAAATCATTTCTTTATCCATTTATCCTCTCTAGCTCTTTCTGGATCTATCGCTGGGCCTTCAGGCATTTCGATGCAGCCTCGTGTGTCCACTCCGGTTCACGTGTAAATGATTACATCGTTGGATGTATTTATCTCTCAAATTTCTCTCCGCCTTGTCTTCTTATACCCCCCTTTCTTCAGCAATGATTGGTGTGTGTGTGAGTGTGTGTGTGTGTGTGTGTGTGTGTGTGTGTGTGTGTGTGTGTGCGTTGGATGTATTTATCTCTCAAATTTCTCTCCGCCTTGTCTTCTTATACCCCCCCTCTTTCTCCAGCAATGATTGGTGTGTGTGTGTGAGTGTGTGTTCCGTGTAATTCTTTTTAATGACGCTCATTTCACTGCCAGGATCCTAATGATGCCAATGAATTCATCGGGCCACCTAGTTAAAGAAGCTGTCATCCAAGCCTCGTCTTTATTAATGATGTATACAATATTTGCGAGAGCAGAGACAATTTTGCATGTGATTCGAAATGAATGTTCCGGAGACATCCGGGAAGCTGTTTTGCACGAAGCTGCGCAGTCTTGCGTCGTCTATTTTGACTCCGAGTCATTTATTTGGACTTAAATAGGGCCTCGAGATGTGAACAGAAAATGAAATGCAAACAAGCGCTAATTGCGTGAGATTATAGCGAAGGCGCATGAATGTGTAGCTAGTACGGCAGAGTTCAAAAGGAAGCACGAGACGTAGCTCGTCCAAGGGACATCAGGATGATTTCAAGAACAAATGGCTACTGAATGAAACATTCAGCCACTGATGCCACTGATGACGACATTTAGAGAGGAAATAAATATTCGCCTCAAATGGGACCCTTAAGTGCACATGGTTGTGTAAAATATGATGCAATGACAAATGAATCAGATTTTTTTTTTCTACCTGGGCTGTTTATTTTTTATTAATCAAGGGCAGGTCTGACGTTTCTTTCGAGTATTACAAAAAAAAAAAATGCAATAAAGCTGGACTGAAACGCCGCAAGGCTCTCACACTGGAGAGGAGATTTATATGATGTCAGTACGGTACCAAGAGATGGCAGGTCATATTTTCGAATACGTTGTCAGGGTTTACCGTCTCGGAATAAAGCATGAAGTATCTCAAGTCGTGTGCGTGCGTGCCATATATTGTTCTTGTTTGCACAGACCAGAGCAATTTGTTTGACTGTGCCGCTATTGAGGCAAGACATGCTTACAATCTGTGTGTGTGTGTGTGTGTGTGTGTGTGTGTGTGTGTGTGTGTGTGTGTATGTCCCCGTTCTTGTTTGCACAGACCAGAGCAATTTGTTTGACTGTGCCGCTATTGAGGCAAGACATGCTTACAATCTGTGTGTGTGTGTGTGTGTGTGTGTGTGTGTGTGTATGTCCCCCTACTGTAAGCTTGCAAGCGGCAGTATTTTGTATGGTTTGATTTGTGAGCTGATGTCCTCAGACCTTGTTTGGACTGAATCATTTTTCTCTCCGATACGCCTCATTTGTTTGAGGCGGGGAGGAAAGCATGACAAAACTTTTTAGAGCCTTGATTTATTGACAAGAACAGGCCTTTTTTTTTCTTTCCCTTTCTTTTTTGGAGTGACTATTCATTTTTTTTTTTTTTTTTTACCCTGTCAAATGTCTGAGACCCGTCACATGCTATGGAGGGTGTTCATTTCTTCTCGTGCTCTTTATCCCTTGTTTTTATTCCTGTCTCGCGGTGAGGCTTGAGAGAAAAGCCAGGGTGGCATAGACTCGCAGCTTCAAGTGCTACACGAGTGTGATTGGCGCCTGGCACACGGCGCAGCGCCCCGGCCTGAGTCAGCGACCCGACAAAACACCGCAATAAAGGCCCCCCACATCCCCCACCCTGTCTAGTTTCTTATTCAGAGCAACAGTAAGTAGCTCTGAATATACAAGACATAGCACGTATGCATTTAAGATGGAGACCAACTCTTCGAAATGCTCATTCTAAATCGGTGCGACACAATTAGCGTTTTAACGGACAATCTTGTGCTGGTTCTTTGTTGGAGGAAGAAAATGCAACTGTCACTCAAGTATCACGAGTACGGTTGGCTGGGAAAGTGAGCCAGAGGTTTCGTGCCGCAATGGCGTATCGGTCAATAAATGACAACGTTTTGGCAGATAATATTCGACTCAATCGCAAGCAAATATTAGAGGTGCAGATTACATCACGGCCCTGTCAATCACCCGGCAAATTGCTGTGTTTGCAGAGGCTGACACTGAGAAGAGAAAAAAAAAAAAGGTTGCAACAGTGCTGGTGACATCACTTCAACTTGGATTGTTTCGGATGGAAAAACAACTGCGAGTCTGACCCGACTTGGTTTGCCCTTCATTTGGGCCATAACGGAGACACGTCAAGGTGATTTACATGTGCGTCAGAGGCTGCACCTCGTCAGCAAAAAAAATACAAACAAGGCGGGAGATGGAGGTTGTTGTGAAAAAAGCAAAAAAAAAAAAAAAAAACGGAGCAACGAGAAGTTGCGTCCCAACGTAAACACAGGCGAGCCTCGGACGAACAGAACTCTCACTCTGTCACACGCTCACATGTGCGCAGGTACACACGCAGTGGAAAATAAATCAAATGCTGAGTTAGCCTTCCTTGCGTATGAACACAAACTGTGTCATTCGCATTTTGGTGAGGTTGGTCACTTATTACAGATTAGTAATGTGCAGTATCATTCATTCATATTTTGCACGATTTTAAGGTTTAACCGATTAATCGGCCACTTTTTTTTTAATTCATTAGTACATTAAAATATTAGACGTATTCAAACATCACACCCCCTTCCCCAAAAAAATCCAAATTAGCCGACCTACTAAAGGACAAAGTATTGTAAAACACTCAATGTCATTCATATCATTCTTGTCTGAACCATTAAGGGACCAAAAAATACGTTATTTTATCCATGCTTTTTTTTTTTTTTACTTAATTGTCCAATCAATCGGTTATTTGAATTTTTTAAATTATTATTATTATTATTATTATTATTTTAGCTTTTATTTTAGTTTTGTTGTTTTTTTTGGATCTATTCATTTGTCATGTTTGTTTTGTCTTGTTTCACCTGTTGCATTAATTTGCAACCGCCTGGTTCAGATTTATCTTATTTATATTCTTTTATGTCATTTACAAAAAAATATAATAAAAATAAGGACCAAAGAGCATCGTTAAAAATATATACATGCGGCTCCTGTACGTCTCCTGCTACTGCACTGGATCCAGATAGTATTTGGATCGGGGACCCTTTGGGAATAACAGGTTTTAATGTGTACATTTTGTTTTGCTAATTGTGAAAGAAAAACAATTCTATCTAATTTATATAACTTTTACTACACGAGGTCTTTAGCGGGTGACATTTCGGAACTGGATTCAATGACAAAGCAACGCCAGCATTGGTTTCCACAAGAGTGCCACAAGTCTGACTTCATCATGTTCACAATGTCCCGGAGCAGTAAAATCACATTGCGGATCAATTGAAAACCGTATTTATTTTGGAAGTGACAGTGTCATGGCAATGCTCGTTCTCACGGGCCGATGCCCGATGTCAATCTCACTTGATCCGTCCTGGATGAGAGTCAGCAGTTTCCTGTAAGCACGGTTGTTTTACCACTACAGTAATCACCGCTGTCAAAGCTAAGTCACCCAAACCCCAACTATTAACGTCTCCATTCGCGCTTCTTCCACTCGGTCCATCTCAGTTTTTCCCACTCTCGCAGGAATCACGGTTTCATAGCAACACTAAATCTCTCTCATATATGGGGGGCGGGGATGTATTGTTTGGAAAGGGTCACAAATCTGGAGCTGATCATGGAAAAGTGTGTACGGGGATTAAATGAGACCGCTGAACTTTTGGAAGAAGGGGAGTATCGTTCTCAAAACGTTAAATGATAGTGAATGCGTTTATTGCATAAATTTGATTGGGGGAATGCAGCTGCTTCAGTTGAATTAATTGAAGAAAATGTATGTGTGTGTGTGTGTTTTGCCCATATGTGTGAGGGCGCGCGAGTTCTCTGATGTGCAAATGGAAGCGTTTACATTTTATCGCCTGCTTACTTTTGACGGCCCGGTAATTTCGGTGGCCTAAGAAAATAACTGACCAATTGCGGATAATTGGGAGAGATGGCTGCCATGTCGGCAAAGGGGTCAAAGGTCGGCGGATGACGGGCTGTTTGCCAGCTGTGGATGGGTCGCCAGAGATTACATTTGAAGGATGGTCAGCGAAAGCAACTGCGGGAAATACGCGGAATTTAACTTCATCTTTAAAAAAAAAAAAAAAATATGATGTACCCCCGACACATGAAGGACGGAAGATTCAGGCACAAAAAAAAAAATGCAGTTCACAGAGGTCCTCGCTGAGCACTTAACCCATTTATCATGTTCTGTCTCAGAAAACCTTTTCTCCTTGTAAACTTGGCAGAACATTTCTGCACATTTGATATTTACCCCCCCGCCCCCCCATCCCGCCCCCCTTTCCTGATTTGACACACATTTACAGCACGCGGCCGTTCCGTTCATTTGCACAAAAGTCCTTTGGCGCGGTCGAGCAGCGAAGGAAAGAATTAGCAATCGTACCTCAATGTTCTTCCTCGCTCCAACTCAATGTCGTTGTTGCCCTGACGCTTTGTTTTGAAACACAGCTGCAGATTAGCCACACTTAGTGGATGTGACTTAATATTAAATCCCATCAAATTAGATCACAGGTTGACAGAAGCAGTGCGGTTGTTTTTTAAATTTTATTTTTTGGTGTGTGACCTAATTTTCAAAAGGAACATTTTCCAAACATCTTTTGACATTACCCGATTGTTTTTCCCGATTAAAATCAGAAGTGACTCACAAGGAGTAAAGGCACACCTTTGAACGGAGACAATGTCCGGTAAAATAAACGGAGTCATGCTAGAACACCTTTTCACACATTTGAATTGGTGAAAGCTCGACATAAACAAAGCTGAATTAGCTCCATCTAGTGGATGCATAACGCAACGGCAGCCACTGTTCTGTGCGCCTTATAATGCGGCGCGCCCTATATATGAAAACAGTTTTAAAACTGAAGGTGCGCCTTATATTCTGAAGTGCCTTATAGTGCATAAAATACGGTACATTTTTTTAAGTAGCTGTATGAAAAAATTGTACCTGCATCCAGATGGTTTGAATTCATGCATCCACTTCACGAAATAAAATTCAGTAAAATTCACACTTATTTTTTCCAGTGCATACTGAAAAGCAACTCTTTCTCTCCTGCAATTGAATAAACGCTGTGGCAACATTATAATCAATGTTCCCTTCAACGTGGAGTCGGTAACGATCCCGTCGAGCTCGCTCGCATCACGTCTGACGGCGGCTTATAAAATGAGAGCATAAACAACCTATTGGAAGCCCATCGCACAATCGTGTCAACGTTTCGAGGGATTCCCACCGTGGAACGGGAGCCCCCCCACCCCACACCCGATGATGAGCGGGATGGCGCGACGTCAAGTCATGCAGCGAAACTGTTAATTCTCTCCGATGTCATTGCGGTGTCAGTCAACTCCGACCGCCGCGCCTCCGAGCGCTCGTCCACAACGAGCCGCAGAGTATAATCAGCGCTTTGATTTTCCTGTGGCGACGCAACGTAATCACAGACTGCCGCACCGCAGCGTGGTTGCATCTTCATCGGCGGCCGCCTGCCCCCGTGACAGCTAAATACCACGTCCGTGTGTTCCCATTAGTCTCCTTCTGATTGGCTGGCTTAGTGCGGTTACGCTGCTTAATTCCACATCATGTCTGAGCGGTTGGCCTGGCTCTTGGTGCTCTGTCTTGTCATGTCGCTGGCAGTGTGGCTATTGGAAACAACAAACAAACACACGAGTGCAGTCTGAACGGCCTGAAAATGAAACGCGACGATGGCAGGCGCGAGGACCAAAAACAGTGCGAAAAAGTATAATGAATTCCTCTCAGAAATCATCCCGCAATTGCATTAAGACCCAATTGGAAATATTTAAAATACCGTTTTTAGAGCTTCAAATCTTAATTGTCCCGCACCATCACCTAGCTGCTTCCCCCCCCCCCAATTATAGTTTGCGAGCTTGCGTTTTGTCATTCACCATCCGCATTTAATTATTACACAGACTGCACTGGTGATTTTAGTCAACATTCTGAGCATATTATACCTGTCTAAACACATCATCCCGTGGAACCTAATTCATATGAAATCATAATATGGGCTCCCGTTAAATAGGAGCCACCCAGGCCAGACACGCTTTGCCTTTTGGCACTGGCCCGTTTCCAACGCGGGGTTCCTTGAGGACCGGCCAGCACCGAGCAGACATTTGGCCTCGACGGCTCCAAACGCTTCCAGGTTCACGTCAGGAGTTAGAAAAGGAACAAAACGACCCCGCCCTCCGTGGCTCCGTCTGAATGTAAATAGTTGATTGTTGCGTACAGAGGACCGAGAACGGGCGGGCCTAACGACCTTCGCTTGGCCCCGCCGTTGGCCGTTTGCGCCGTGGAAGCACGATAGCGGCTTAGTCTCGCTGTTTAGTCACGGCCCGACTCGGCTTACCGACAGGGAAATCATGAGGAGGCTTGACCAGCGCTACCGTCAGGTCGAGCGGCGGCGGCGCTGGGCACGAGCGTCGCAAAGTCATGCTTTCTGACATGTAATCCAAACGCTTAATTGTTCTCAAGCTACGAGTCCATGCGTCTGGGAAAGTTTAATTCAATGTATCTGTATGCCCTTATTAGCCTCCCGGATGCGTTATGAGTCATATCTGCTGCAGACGAAGAACATGCCTTGCACGGAAAGAACAATAATCTCCGAGGAAGCAGTTTGATGACATGTTATTGCTAACGGTGCCATCGCGCATGGCAGAGGCTCTGGAGAAAAGATGCTCATGTTTTACTGATCCATGTTAGCCGTAATGCTGAACTTCTGGTCACCATCAATGTATGTTTCCGACTAACACTAACACTGTGATTATGGCGCCCCGTGCCTGGCATGGCTTGAGATTCTACGACACACGTTTCCACCCGTAGTTATACAATCCTTCATATTTCAAGTGCCATGTTGCTTTTGTCCAGGCAGCCACTGAAGGAAGGAAGAGCTTTGTTGATTATGACGAGAGTATAATGAAGCCACCTAGAACAACTACTGCTTTTGCAGAAGTGAGTCTTGAGCTACAGGTGCAGACAAAAACCAAACAAGCCGACGTGTGATATAGGAAAACAGCATTTTACCGAAAACAAAACAAAAAATCGAATCCTCACAAAGTCAACCAGACAAATCATCCGCTTCATGGGCTCAAACCGCAAAAACTGGATCGGGCTAGCAACAATGAAACAACAATCCCAATCAACGATTCTGTTGTTTAAAATGGAATAATTGCAGAAAAAAAATTTAGATTTAAGAAGCTCATAAAGATGTACAGTCAGTAGTGACGCTGCAACAGGTGCAGAAGAACCGATACATTTGCGACTAGAGACTAGATATCAGCAATGTGGATATCGACATATATTTTTTTCCCTCCCCGAATTTGGTACTTCCGAATTTATTCCGACGGGTCTTGTAATGTGACAACTGCTCCTCCATTAACACTTTTATTTAACACGCCTTTAGGTCAACACTGATGTTATCTTTGGCGTACAAAGTGTGCGCTACAGACTCAAGATTAGGAGAAGGGCGGGAGGGGAGAAGGAGAGAACGTCAAAGTCACTTCTCGTATGGACCGCAGCAGGCCTATTTGATCGAGCGGTCCGCTACCCCTTCGACGTGTTTTATCCGTGATAGGGGAGAGAGAACTAACGGTGATCGGCAAAATGAGTTTCCCAGAAGCCAGACACGAAGAACAGCTGCTGGAAGCATTGAGGTTTGTTGACGCTTGTGGGGCTGCTTTGCAACCTCGCCCCTGGGGTACCCTCAAAAAGGAGAAACCCCCCGCTTCCACTGCACCGACATGCTTAAGTTTACATCCAATCAAACTGTCTGCTGTACTCGGACTCTCAGTTTACACGAAGCTAGCCCTCCCCTACTCGGTCAAAATGTTGTAATTTTTTTTTCGGCATTAAAAACTGCGGCCAGACATGAACGGATTTCTGCAGTGCATCTCCACATTTGTACAGCACGTGGTGTACACCGCGTGACATATTTTGTGAAGTATCGCTTCTTCACACTGAGATTTTCACACGCTTTCGACACACGCAAGAAATGATTTTGTTGGAAAAAGTCTCATTTCCACCAAGCGAGTCAGTGATTTTCTTTTGAAGTGGCCCCCAAATATCCTTCCGATCCCATTGCGGTACCGTGGAACGAAAGAACGGAACGGTGAGATGTAAAAGTGAGATGACATTATTCATGAGGGTGCTTTTTACGCATATTGCCAGCGCATGGCGGCTCTTGGTTTAGCACCTAGGGGTGAGTTACACCCCGGCCCTATTTACATAGCGGATGTTGATATCATCATCCTGCCCACAGGGACCATGACTGAAACCTGATTCGGAAAATTGTGTGCGAAACAGAATAGAACCGGATCACTTGGTGGCTGTTGTTGACCAGGTTGCAGGTTTTGCATGGTCCTACAGTTAACTAGCTAACCAATTCGGGGTATTGTATCGCACTGAAATCCACCTTCTTAGAAATGTCTTTTGTAGTCGTACCACTGTGCCAGAACACTTCAAACATCCCTTCAGTCGGACTCGGTCACACCAAATCTTCACTTTGCTCATCTGTCTCTCGGCACTTTCTGCTCCCATTAATCACTCGCCAAAGCTTTGAGGCTGCTGCTTGGGGACCCCGATGCGTGAACCATAAGAGGCAGTGGATCATTATATCTGGCTGTCAGCGATGATGGGTGTTAAGTGCAGTCTAGGGAAAACCAAGCACACTGAGCGAAACGTTGCGTTTGTCAAACTGACAAAGGACACAAAAGACAAGGTTGTCCTAACGTAGAGTTTGACCGATATCGAATTACAGCCACGTATCTCATTTAAGGTCTTAACAGTACGGGTTCAATATTAAAAATGGTATTTTCCGCACTATAAGGCACACCTAAAAGCATTCCATTTTCTCAAAAGCCGACAGTGTGCCTTATAATCCGATTCGTCTTCTATATGGATCAATATTCCGCTTTCTTGGACGTAGTATTTTGAATTTTCTGTAAAGCGCTTTGTTACAGCTGCAGCGGTTGTGAAAGCTCGACATCAATAAAGCTGTATTGTATTGTATTCCCTTTAGCGTAGCTCCATCTCGTGGATGCATGACGCAACCGCAGCCACTAGTGTAGCTTCTATTCTATGCGCCTTATAAGGTGTGGCCTATTTTAAAACTGTTAAATAGGCCATTCATTGAAGATGCGCCTTATACTCCGAAGCGCCTTATAGTGCGGAAAATACGGTATTATACACTGGCAGTATAGTTACTATTTATTGCAGGGATCGCAAACCATTTTTGGGCCACGTAGCTGTTCCAACAAGTACTGTAGATGCGTTTCGCATCGGCTGGCTGAGCGGAGAGTTAGTCGTGGCAAAACTGCAAATGCTACAGGAGCGAACGCTTGGTCACCGTAATATCATGATTCTAAATCATATAATCACATGTTCATGCCACTGAAACAAGATGCCAAGTTGTGAAATATATCCCGGCAATCAAACATAGCTTCTTAGGCATGAACCGAAGGATATGTAGGCCTGCGGGAACAGGTAGGTCGTTGCTAAGCATGAAAATACTCCCGAAAAATACACTTACTAACACCCGCCAACTAAAACTAAAAAATTTGGAAAGTTTTGCATATTGAGAGATATTAAGGCTAAATAGCTCTTTTGGGATCCGCTGGATATTTCTGCCAAAACACGGCTTTAAGAGTTTCTGGAAAAAAAACACCAGAGGGCTTAGATAATTTGCATTTAAAATAGCGTTGTCAAGAACAATATTCGTATTTTTCCTTTGGTGCAAAACAGATACTTTCAAGTCAGCCGTCACGCTCCATTAACAGGACGACGCTGTCCGTGTCTTTTGGTCTCTTTGGCTTCCACTTGTGTGATTCTCTTCACTTCCCTTCAGATGAAGTCTACCTCAGCGAGGCAGAATCAGGTCAAAAGATTGGGAAAATATTGACAACCTCTCCGATTCCATTTTATTCCCTTTGTCAAATCTCTTCGGCAGACGCTTGACCATCTCTCTGTCAATGAGGTTCAAGTCACCGTCACTTTTTTTTTTTTATGGGTCTTTGCTGGGTGAGTGTCTAAATCATACGCTTGGCAACCCCTTCCTCATGTCTGGTATACTATTTAGCAAGTCGACACTTATTCCCAGTTTGGTTTTCTAACCAGATTATTTCCATAGTCAAATATTAATTTTCATACAAATTGTCCCCCCCTCAAAAATGCCTACAATTTTAAGATAATTGCATAGTCGGGAAATATGCTTGAAACAGTAAATATTTTCTTTTTGTTCGTGTTTGTGTTAGAGTCGTGGCTTTTCAGATGGGTTTCCTATAATATATGCCACCGTATAATTTACTATATATACACACATTTGGGAATCAAACCTCCGTTTACTGTAAACAGTGCAAGAATACTGCATTCTAAAAAAAAAAAAAAAAAAGAGAAGATGCATTACAGTTCACTGTTATTCTGCTAACTACAATCTTGGATTTGTGAGATTTTAACCCGATCCAGATTTATTAATTTTTTTTTTTTGTTCCTTCATATTTTATTGGCTCATAACTGAGCTCTGACATGAGTCGCACCAGACCCAGAAAAGCTTTGGATATCTTATAACATTGCACTAAATAAAACTGCCAGACAGTTGCCATCGGACATGTTGTATCCCGGTGCCTTTGCCCGAATAATATGCGGAGTGTTTGCCAAATGCTGGGAAAAAAAAAAAAAAAAAGTACATTTCACAGTATCGAATGTTCAGATTGTCTGGGAGGCCCGAGGATATCATGTCGAGCCGTTCGTCAAAATAAACCTCTTTTATAGATCACTTTGAATGATTTGGACTTTCTCTGACAGAAAATGGCCTACCGCGGCAAGCGAAAGTGCATACCCCGGTGTTAATCCAATAAGTCTTTGGATCCAACCTATGAAGATGTCATGGGTGGTTGTGCTTGCGCATAAAGCTGCGGGCGGGCCTTGGTCAGATCACATGTCTGGTTGAGGTACGTAATGTGATATCGCTTTCTCGGGTGGAGTTTTGGAGTGGTGCGATACGTATCCGTATCATGATATCAGATGTTTAAGGCTGAGACACGTGACCTCGATCGGCGATGATTCATCATCGGGCCACGCCTCTCGTTCGATTTTTGGCACTGAAGTGAATGGTTTGGCAGACGGGATAAAGGATGAAGATTTGAATGAAACTTTGCCGCTGGGGCTCACCGAGATTCGCTTTTGGCCAAGAAATGTTAGCTTCAGGATTTGCTTTTCAATCCGAGAATTTACATAATTTGAATGAAAAACACCAACGGCAATCTCAATGAAGACGCTCGCTAATTGGTGTTTCGATTTGTGTTCCCGGCGTTTTAAAATGCCCCTTAATTGTTATAAGTACGGACAAACTAGGACAAATAAGGGGCGGGGAGCAGACACGGCAGGTTCATCCGTCAGGCCGTCTGGACGTCAACTTTGATGGCTCCCAGGGAATAAATGGCTTTCTTTCCATCTCGTCCGGCTCGTTTTGCTCTAACATCCTGACAAGTCCTTGGGTAGATGCCCCAAAATATGATCGGCGCTGTACAACGTTGCGACTGCCAGTGCCAAATCAGCACGCAAGAATTCATGACTACAACATTTTCGTTGGCATTCGAGCAGACCAAATGTAATAGTGCGACTAAACTCTATAAGTCCGCCGGCGTGGACGAGGAACTGTGCAAATACGTCCCCGTGCCAAGACCCCAGTATAGCAATGAAGACATGTGTAGTCTTTGGACAATCCTTGATAACAATTTGAAATGGATCCTTTCTCCAACGCGCAAGCTAACGTGCCCGGAGCAGACTTTCGCTCACCGACGGGTGTCAAGAACGGAGGGGGCGAGCTTTTATTTCGAGTCGCGTGAAATCAAATACATGGGAATATGAGCACATCTGTCTCTGAATAATTGGGCAAATATTTTGAATTAAAACAGCTTTTCCACTGTCAAACATGGTATGTCAACCGAGGCGGCGGCCTGACATGGATGTTAGTGGGGGTGTCGAAACCAAAAGGACTCAGCATGCAAGCGCAAGAGAATGCTGACGACGCAGCAGCCATTCCGTCGGGGCGGAATCGGATGAACGCCGGCCGGGGCGGTTCGAGTTGGCATCAAGAGTTGATTTAGGGAAAGGGGGGGCGCGAATCCAAAATGTGTTTGGATTTGGAAAGAGGTGTGAAAAAGGTCACGTTGAACAACGGCAGAGAATAGATCTTCCTTGAAATGTGCATCAGAACATTCGGGACCGTTCCAAACGGTTCCGCTTGCCATCACCGTGTGACAAACGTCAGATCTTTGTGACAGCTGCGAAATTAGGACTGTGCATCTCACTGCATGCACACATACAGAGTACATTAAAAAATAATAATAAAATAAAAAAATAAAAAAAGCGAGAGCGTATTCACAGCAGCATTCCTCAGACTTTTAATGTGCACATTCATCTCCAGACACACCAGCTTTTTTTTTTTTTTTTTTTTCGGCTGACGCAGCTCCTCTATGAGACGTCGCGTTCCTACCGCAAATTTACACACAAACTTTTCCTTTTTTTTTTTTCTTTTTTTTCTTTTTTAATACGTGAGGTCTTTTTACACCGATTTACTGGAAGATGTGCCAGTCAACACAAATGAACACAATTGGCAAACAAATTCCATTCCTGATAGAACAACGCTCGGCGACAGTGTCGCTGTGTGGACACGCTCCTCTATGACGTTGCTGTCCCGATGTCTTCAAGAGGGAGTAGTTTTACTTTATTTTAACTTCATTGAGTTGTGTTTGGAGCTTGCACTGTAACAGACGCATACGAAGCATGATACAAGCATGACAAAAGGGACTTTCAAATCAGGGGGCAGGAGCAACATTTTCACACGCTGTTTGCAAAAGATATGTCATAAATGCACACATTTAACCACAAGTTCTCAACAAGGTCAAATTGGCCATGCCACCAACACATTACGTTTTTTTTTTTTTTTTTTTTTCGTGAATACCATGAGCCCGTGTCTGTTGGAGATTTGTGTACACACTGTCCACCACAAGTGTTTATCTAGCACTGAGATTCACTGAAGGACACCTACACTGCTCTGCTGTTCTGCCTTTTGATTAAACATTGGGGGAAATGTTTGCCTGGACACGCCAAATATTTGTTCATTGGGCTTTACCCGCCACTAAGCTCTTAAAATATGTAGTGACTGATACGAGAGCACAGGAGGTCTAAAACTTTTTTTTTTTTTTTTTTCATATACGTGTCAAGCAGCCTCAAATAGAAGCCCATTAAAACTGATTTGCTATTAGGTTTGGTATGAAAGGAATCATGCCGTTCGGACAGTGAACTAGTGTGGGCGGAGAGAATTCACGATACACATATGAGAGGTGAACAAACTGTATGGCGGAACTGGACTAGCGCGTTTTAAGTACGAAGGCCTAAAGACCGGTGAGCTAGCAACAAATTCTTCAATGAGAATACAGGAAAGGTTGGTTGGAACCATGCTAAGACAACAAGAACCACGCAAACTGGTGCGAGCTTATTATCAGTGGCCCCTGATGCCTTCATGGCATCTCCAGACCATAGGAAACTACAGAACTGTGTACAAGGGTTGCCAATATGTTCAATGCGACAACCTGCTAGTGCAGACACTGCATTCTGATCAATATTGCCATAGGGCTCGGGTAACTACCAATCACGGCTCATCTCTTTTCAGGGTTTGGTCATGTGACATTGGCAAGCTGAGGCCTGAGGCACTGTGATGTCATTTGCAGTCAATAACGAGTGTCAAAATGGCCGCCAGTGAGATAAAACTGTCAAATATGGGTGGCTTTGGCGAATAAATGCAACAATAATCAGAATACCGTGTTTGGACTTGTTGTTGTAAGGAACAGTTTGGACTTGACTTCCCCTTTAACAAAAGGATTTTTTTTTCTCTTAAGTGATTTGATCATTGACAATAAATTGACTGTGGAGGGGAGGACGTTTTTGCCGAGAAGCAAACCGGGAACGATGACGCCACCGTCTACAACCCGAATGACATTTTTATCTTCTGTTCAAATCCCGCTGCGAGCAACCTGCCCCAATGAGCTCAAAGGAACGTCGGAAGCCATTTTATTCGAATCAATTGCGCTTTCAGGAAGTATGAACACCATCTTCCTGCTGCGCGAGCGTCTGTTGCCACCGCACGTTTGTGCAAATAGGAGAGTGCAAGGGGGAGTCCAACACTGAGAGCTACTAAGACTGACTCCTGGGCATCAACCAAGGTTGTCCATCAGGGGTCAGGCCGATTATAGAAGCGGTCACTCTTGACAGCTCCGACAATCTTACATTTTCCAGTCTATTTAAGATGAAGAGGGATCGCACGGGTGGTTCGCCTGCCTAGTAGCTAATGACGGGAGAAAGAGAAAAAAAAAAAAACAGGGTTATCGGCACTGAAAGACTCATCCATTTTCTGGCCGCTCCCGTGACGAAAAGCAAATACGTGGAACAAGACGCCCAAAGAGCGCGAGGCACGAACACGCTTAGCCAAATAACATCTTAGAGAGATAACAAGACACTTAGGAGACGAGGAGAGCTGGGAGTCGGCCACCGCGCTGGAAAGTAAATAAATCCTGCTCGTTCAACATAAACAGCGAGAAAGTCTGATGCGCGGCTCGTATTTGGAAATATTCGGCACCGCTCGAGAGGAAACGCGTCGTGCGTTTTCAGACTTTGGAAGAAAATTATTATGAACGGGAGCAAGACGTTGGGAGTTTGGACAAAACGGTTTCACAACAATATCCAAGATAAGACTACACGCACGTCTCCTCGGTGTTTTGCGCCCAAACGGTTCCTCTAAGCTTTATTCATAGGTTGTAAAGCGATATCATCTGAGGTGAGGCTTTTTTTTTTTTTTTTTCTCTAAACAGGCATTTCCCTCTACCATTGTTATTGTTTCTATATTTAGCCCGCGGAGGGTGAGGGACACACGTGCCACTCATAGAGGGACATATAGGGCCTCTGTTCCACGAGTCGGCGTCACAACAGGCCACTGTGCTGCCGCTCACAGTGGACTCTGTGTCCCACTCGCATTAGCATACAGGACAGCGGGTCACCACCATGCACGGTGGAACTCCAGCCACCCCGCCACCACACCACCCACCACCCCCCGTCGCCGGTGCCAACTCATAGGATCCCCGGTTTGTTTTAGACCTCAGATTGTGTATCGGACAATTTAAAAAAGGTTTTGCACAAACGTTTGCACAAAGCTGAGCTGTTCTCCATTCAAAGTCGTGGATATAATATGCCAGCGTTGAGTTTCTACTCTAAATATTTGATTTCGGACTCAATATTGAAAAGCAAACAGTATTTTGGTCGTTAGGCTGAAAATTATTGAAAGATTATTTTCTTTTCGAGCTGATAGTAAGAGACTGTATGAAGGTGGTGTCCAAAATATGGCACGAGGGCCATTTACGACCCACCAATTGTTTTTTTTTTTTTTTATACTTATATTCTCGACATGATTCATTTTTTTCTGTACTTTTTTTGACAAAAGGAATCAGTCATTTTAGAACAAAAATTATGTTTTCAACATCTGCATTATGTCCTTGTTAAAACAGAAACGTTTTTTAAATGTGCAAAAAAATAATAAATTGACTGTTCAACTAAATTTTTGTCTTATTTAGTTTTTTTGGTGCCAGAGTTCATTATGAAAATAAATCAATTGATTTGACTGTTATTTTAAGCAGTTTAAAACCGATTCATCCATTTTTCATGAATTGTCACATCCCTATATGTTAAATAAATTAAAGGTGAAGAATATCCAGAAATATCCCCTTGCCTCCAACTTTTTTTTTTTTTGGACTGGCCCTCGGAAGAAAATATTTGGACACCCCCGCTCTTTAACAAAAACACAGACTACGCTGAGCAGATGCAATTTAAACTCAAACACTCACCACAAAGTAATAACTACAAAAGCAAAGATGAACATTTGTGGTGCAAAATCGATCTGCTCGATTTTTAGTCGTCATGTCCTACTTTAAAAAAAAAACTTCACTGTAAACCTGATGTGGACAGACGTGGTTTTCAATGTACAGCAACAATTCAAGTTTGTCTTTTGGACTGTGCCAGCCCTGAATCACTTTAATTCCTTACTAAGCATAAATGTTGGCATGAATCTCATTTGGGAATAAATGTTATCTGCCCTAAAGCACCCGATGCAATTTGAAAGCGCTCATTTGTCTCCCCAAGAAGTCTCCGTTGGAGTCTGACGTCGCGACCACTAGAACGCCTCAATTAATATGATGTGAGTAAAATAACATTTGATGACGGTTCCAGGCAACCGTGCTAATTGCGACATTATGAACATGCTATATTTTGAGCATGGCGAGGCTTTTTATTCCTCTGGAAAGCTGTAAGGCACTAAAATATTACAACCCAATTTCTAATAGCTTACACCTATTTTCCAGCGATGTCTGCAGGTTCCAAATGGTTCCGCGAGTCTCGGTACACACATCTGAAATCGTGGCTGAACTCTAAAAATGTCTGCCTTTATCTTCCGTGTATGAGTAAATTGTGGATTGTGTAATTCAAGCCATATAACCCAAATACAGAATGGATGGTGCGGGAAGAAGGATAAGTGGGGAGGGGGGGAAAAAAAAAGAGCAAAGCAAAACAAGAGGGAAGTAAAACCCCAACACAGGAAAGAAAAAAAAATATGAGCAGACATTGCCTTTTTCATATAAAGAGAAAGAAACACGTGCCTAAGCAGAGAAATGGATTGTTTTTGGAATCTGGCCGTTTGCTCTCTTGATTATTTGCAGACGTTTTTGCATTTTTAGCACGTCATTTCAATCATAGATGAGAGTGCATTGTTTTCTCGAAGAATTTTCAAAGCAGAAGGAAGATGTGAAATAACAGGTGGCGTGAAAGTCACGCCGCACGGAGGTGAAAAAATATCAACAAAATCACTCATCGTAAGTGGGGCAAAAATGGACGGATGAAAGCTAGATGGATTTTTCCTTCTGTGGATGATGATGATGATGATGATGATGACGACGACGGCGACTGCGGCGGCGGCGACGCTGACGTCTTGCTCCCTAGGGAGTCCTTTAGATGCCCGGGCAAGGAAAAAGCGCGTTGCTTTCTACCCCCGTCACCTCAACCAGGCCTGTGACATCACAGGTGAGAGCCTGATTTTTTTATTCGTCACCTCAGAATACAGTTCTCCGAGCACTCACTCCGTCATAAGCGGGTCGTTAAGTTAGCTTTGACGGAGAACAGCCAGCGATAGAGAGACAGAGGCGAGAGAGACAGAAGAGAGAGAGAGAGAGAGAGGGCAATATGAAGTTTCCAAGGATAAATTGGCCATAAGGTGCTAATTTATGAACGTGAAGAAAATTGATCTGCATTAAAAAAATGTCTACACAATGAATTTTTAACACCGATTCAAAATATGCCCAGTTTTGTTTCTTCAGCACATTAAGTCGTCATAATAATAACAAAAAAAAAATAAAAAATACATCTAGTAATATTTCGGAATTAAGCGCAACAGGTGGATTTTTTTTTTATCCCTGAAACGTCATAGCGATAAATGACAACGCACGGTAAAATCTGTATTACGCAACTTAAAATTTCTCAAAAACCTCATTTGAGAAAAACAAAAATGTCTTCACTTTTTTTCCCCCCGACCGCATCGGGTTTTTGAGACGTCTCGGCACAATCCGGATTTTACCATGCTTTGACGCTTTCAGGAAAAAAAAAAGTCATCTGTTGCTGAATCTAACTTGTTTCGAGAAGTATTCCTGATGTTATTAGAGGATGAAAAACCAGGGCAGGTTCATAATCGGCAACACAACATGGATTCCGGGATGAACTTTTGTTTGAGGTTCACCCTTGACAACTTGCTACGCGAATTGCAGACTCCATCCATGTCTTGCCCAACAACCACTCAAACTCATATGTGCAATTTTACACAAAAAGCAGAAAACCATTTTTCTCTGCTTAGTTCACCCCCTTCAGCCCTGCAAAAGTGATCACCCAACTCAAACTGCGGCATTTATCCGTAGGTCCCCAAATGAGAGGAGGCATACAAAAACACCCCCCCTCCGACCCTCCCCAATCGGCAATCAGTGCCTTTCTGGGGACAAGAAGCAGAAGCTGCCGGGTGAGCGACTGCAGTGATGCCAGCCTCGTGCCCGTGACCTCCAAAGGTGAAAAGAAAGGCCCCGGAAAGTTTGCTTCCAGTGCAGGAAGTCGTCATTCATTTTCGACCTGTAAGCGCTTGTCTTTGAGGTGTCACTGCGTCCTCTCGACATTTCCAATAATCTCATTTAAAAAAAACAAAAAACAAAAAAAAACGAGTCACCTCATTAACAGCAGGACAAACCCCGTATGCGTTTGACTGAAATTCCAGCGTGAGGCGAGACAGATATCGTCGAAAGCGTTGCCCGGCTTTTTATATACAATCAGCTCTGTCCCGAGTCCAGAAGCGCTGCACGACAGCTGACAGAGCTTGTCACCTTCGATAAAGCGGAGCGACATGACGTCATCGCGTCCGTCATCCAAAAAAACCTCCTTTCGGGCACCCGAGGCGAAGCGCTAACTGAGCGAGACAGGCCGAACTTAACTCTCTATTTTCTCTTTGAGTCATCAGCTTTCGACATTATTCTTGGAGAGCCGCTATGATGCAAGTATCTCATTCGCTCCAGTTCAAACAAAGACTTTGGCATCCTGCGGGCTTTCTGCTCTCCCGATCCCCCGGGCTCCCTCCGCTCCCCGAGCGTATCGTGTTAAGACTGCAAGGCCACACCCCTCTCATCTTGTTGGATTCTTGGCATACGGTTCACTGCAAGAGGTCCCGGCCTGCAAGACCTCAGGTTGTAGTAATGACACTGTTTTCACTAAAGCACTCTCTCAAGGCAGACACTGCCCGGATTGGATTTCCGAGCGCCGCTGGTGACTCATCAGAGTTAGCCTCGCTGTTTAGTTTTTGCCCCCGGTTGAACATCTGGTCAAAAAGGAAGCCGCTGTAAAAGGGAGCGGTTGCTGATTTACGTTCGTTCAAATCAGTAGTCGAAAACAACCCTGGCTTACGACATTAACTCCCAAATCATACCTTCGACGGTAGTTTATCATCATCATCATCATATTGTCAACTCAATCTCTTGTCTCGCGGTAATCGGCTCATTTTAAGGGGGCAGCCATGTCTCGTGCAGAGTGATTGTCCACTCAACTCCTGTATCATCGCAGATTGGCACCTGCGGAGTTGCACAGTTAATATAAATACGATGAAAGACAACAAAAGCATTATTGCTTGTGGAGGCGGCACTTCGTACACTGCGCTGTGGGGAGGTGGAGCTACGGACGTGCCACCCCTACTCTACATTCTGCACTCTAAAAATAGAACAAGCTGCATCTAAACATTTCCTGACCTCTGTTCACCCACCAACAAAAAAACAAGCGCTAAACTAGCCATTAAAAGGCGACACAAAGCGCCGGGAGCGTAACTCATGCTCTGCGAGATCCCACGTGGTGATCCGTTACAACTTTCGCAGTGTAGCTGCGGCCTGCTGCCAGGAACCGTCACAGTGGCTTACAGTCTTGGCCGAGGGGTCCGCCAAGCAGCCCCAAAAAAAGGAACATCCCGTGGCCTATTGGGCACCCTGACAGGATTGTGGTGAGAAAGTTGCGAGTTTGAGTTCAAAAATCAAATTGAATTTTTAACCACTTCTCCTCATGAGGGTCATGGGTGAGCTCTGGGATCAAAGGGGGTCCGGGGTTCAAAACTGCTTGCGTGTTTTACCCTTGCTTGTGTGAAGCATCGCTGGACATGATGGAATCGGTTTATTCTTCCGCCACTTCGATTGGGGGCGAATCAAGTCCGCTGTGCTCACGCCCACAACGGCGCAAAATGGCCTTATAGACTGCCGAACTAATTTGTGGCTCCACTGTGTTGTATTATCAGCACGCCATTGTTTCAGTCTGTTGCTGCGCACGGGGACTCGCATTGAAGCAAATGCTGCCGAACATGTTTTTACAATTTCCCCCGCCAGTTTTACATGGGAATACAACTGCGATGTGCTCGGTAGGCTGCCTCATAGACTGATTTATGTTTCGTGGTACTTTTAAATCATCGTCGCAAATGTTCTCATCCCAAACTCACGTGAAAGCCGCTAAATTCACTGCAAAAACGACCACTTCTCTTTCAACTAATTCCAGCTTGCGAAGCCGACTTGGCCGGACAAATTCTTTTCACCCAGAACTTCTCGTCGAGGGGCAGGGAGCGTGCATTCAAAAACAATGTCCACAGCAATTTTTGTGCGTCTCGCAAGACCTTGCGTGCACCTATCCAAACAACATCAGTGGATTTAGTTCAAGTTCACGAGATGACCTCAGTTCTCCCCCGTCCAAATCAAGCTCGCTGATATCAGAGCCGGAACCGAATCAAAGGAAGGACAGGATGCTAAAAAGCAGCGGGGGGGCGGGGTTAGGATTTATCCCAAATGCTTTCAAACCAACAAAAAAACAAGCGCTAAACTAGCCATTAAAAGGCGACACAAAGCGCCGGGAGCGTAACTCATGCTCTGCGAGATCCCACGTGGTGATCCGTTACAACTTTCGCAGTGTAGCTGCGGCCTGCTGCCAGGAACCGTCACAGTGGCTTACAGTCTTGGCCGAGGGGTCCGCCAAGCAGCCCCAAAAAAAGGAACATCCCGTGGCCTATTGGGCACCCTGACAGGATTGTGGTGAGAAAGTTGCGAGTTTGAGTTCAAAAATCAAATTGAATTTTTAACCACTTCTCCTCATGAGGGTCATGGGTGAGCTCTGGGATCAAAGGGGGTCCGGGGTTCAAAACTGCTTGCGTGTTTTACCCTTGCTTGTGTGAAGCATCGCTGGACATGATGGAATCGGTTTATTCTTCCGCCA
The DNA here is from genome assembly GCF_001891065.2 of Hippocampus comes. NCBI lineage: Eukaryota > Metazoa > Chordata > Actinopteri > Syngnathiformes > Syngnathidae > Hippocampus > Hippocampus comes. Next base: position 452,500 of record NW_017805002.1, read on the forward strand.
CTTCGATTGGGGGCGAATCAAGTCCGCTGTGCTCACGCCCACAACGGCGCAAAATGGCCTTATAGACTGCCGAACTAATTTGTGGCTCCACTGTGTTGTATTATCAGCACGCCATTGTTTCAGTCTGTTGCTGCGCACGGGGACTCGCATTGAAGCAAATGCTGACGAACATGTTTTTACAATTTCCCCCGCCAGTTTTACATGGGAATACAACTGCGATGTGCTCGGTAGGCTGCCTCATAGACTGATTTATGTTTCGTGGTACTTTTAAATCATCGTCACAAATGTTCTCATCCCAAACTCACGTGAAAGCCGCTAAATTCACTGCAAAAACGACCACTTCTCTTTCAACTAATTCCAGCTTGCGAAGCCGACTTGGCCGGACAAATTCTTTTCACCCAGAACTTCTCGTCGAGGGGCAGGGAGCGTGCATTCAAAAACAATGTCCACAGCAATTTTTGTGCGTCTCGCAAGACCTTGCGTGCACCTATCCAAACAACATCAGTGGATTTAGTTCAAGTTCACGAGATGACCTCAGTTCTCCCCCGTCCAAATCAAGCTCGCTGATATCAGAGCCGGAACCGAATCAAAGGAAGGACAGGATGCTAAAAAGCAGCGGGGGGGCGGGGTTAGGATTTATCCCAAATGCTTTCAACATGCCAGAAAATGCAACGGGGAACATAACGGCAAAATAAAAGTCATATGTTGGTAATTTGTATTTCTGGACTTAACCTTAGTTGTGGTGAAATCGAGGACAATCGCTTTGTGATCTCGGGGCCACATCTGCATTGCACAAATTTAGAAATGAAAAATATTTCACGTTATTGCATGCAGCCTTGCCAGCTACAAATAAGGAAATATGAAGCAGAAATATGTACAGCTCAGTTGAGTTCAACTTGAGGGACATTTGCACTGAATCGTTGTTGTTGTTTGTTTACATTTTGTGCAACTTGAGTGAGCGATGCCTTTGATCGCTTTTGTTTTTGTACGTACAGTTTTGAATTTTCAGATACTTCAGCGCAATGTTAATGTTCAAACTAAGCATCATGTTTCGTGCCTCACAATATTTACATTTTTTTGTTTTTGTTTTAGATGTACACTAAGCGTTTTTGTTGCTGAGTCAATTTTATTTTTTATTTATTAATTTATTTTTTGAGGTACTTGGTTTAAAATGTTCACGAACCACCGATTTGGACTCTTCAATTAAATGTGGGAGGCCCCGGAAAAATCCCAATTAAAGCAGAAAGAGAGAGAGGATGCAAATTCAACACAGGAGGGCCCAAACTGAGATTTGTTGTTGCTAAAACACGGAGCACACAGTGAGTCAAGGTATGAACCAGAACATTCAGATCATAATACGCATACAGAACAAGACGCAGTCGGACAATGTGCCAATTACTGTACCGCTTGGCCACATTCTGGGTGACTACAGAAAAAAAAAAAAAAAGGCTGCAGAACAACGTACGGCTAAACGTTACGAGCCTGTGTAATAAAACTTCGTGGGGAAGCAGCTGTGGTCGGCGGCATTTCGCATGTCCAGACACCCCAGAGAGAAGTCGGGAGTGAAAAACGTCTCTCAGCATTTCTGCTTCGCCCATCATGATTAAGTTCACGTGTGGAGAATTTGCCGGTGATTGGCAGCGCGCGGACGGGATCTCCGTCTTACATTCTTAACTTCTCGGAGGACACTTTACATGTTATACCGTGATCTGGATTCAAGCGTGATCAATGCCAATAAAGCCATAAAATGTCCCCGATGAGATGTCAGGGGCCCTTGCCTGAGGCCTAACAAGCCGCTTTCTGTTTTATGAGGATGTTTTAAAGCGGCGAGTGGGATCTGGCGGTTATTTGGACGGAGGGCAAAGGAACGGCGGGCCGCTTCGGTTTTGATATCTCTTAGACAAACAGAGTCAACGGAGTGAGCTTCATCACCAACGTTTGACAGTTTTCATTTTGACGACAGCAATGGATGTCAAACTCAAGGCCACGGGGCCAGATAGGGGCTGCCACATCATTTGATGTGGCCCACAAAAAAAAAAAAAAAAGCATGAATAGCAGCGTCACGTTTCTTGCTAAAAATGGATTTGTTTTCCTTTTTGACTTACTGAACCCTTTCATGCACCGAGTAACCTGATAAGCTGTCCACTGCCATCACCGCTATCCCTGAAAGTTTCATCGCCAATGTTTGACTGCAAGCGGTAATGGATGGTGGGGGGGAGATTAACAATCTAATTTCCATTCAAACAATCGTGTGGGCAGCCCGTGAAGAAGACAAGCTGGGAAGTGAACATGTCTCCGTTTCCATGTGCATCTGTTGTTTGGACAATACCGCCTACGCTAAACAACTCCCCAGGCTTACTGTAATGTCACATGAACACACTTCATGCCTTACGGATCGTCCTATACATCTGGGATCATTATGCAAAGTGAATCTTGGAAAGTTTTAATTTACTGTGACATACACACACACACACACACACACACACACACACACACACAAAGAAAGTTTAAAAAGTTGTAAGCGTCAAATTTGGAAGTTTTAAAGCAATTATATGCTACCCAACAATTTTTTCATTCAATAAGTACACGTCGGAAAACGGTAAAATATGAAGGGGGAAAAAATTCTGATCACTTAGAAGAAAAAGTAACCCCAACTTTTTGTTGAACACAAACACAAAGATTTCACTGGGGTGGAACAAAGGGCTCCCATAAGGGGCGAGGGAGTGTCTATCACGTGTGCTTTGGCCACAAACCCGTACTTTAATATGCTGATCCGTTTGCCCAGAGTTATGCTACATAAGCGCCGCATCGCAGGGATCTGAAGCTGGAGGTGAGCTGCCACCGCCTGGCCTGCCCTTGGCTTCATCAATCACAGCGTGACAGTGAATGGCAGGATAATATTGTTGCTGGTGCGTGATTGGGATGCCCCCCCTCCCCCCCCTCCCCACCCCACCGTGACTATATGAGAATGTTTTTATTTGTATGTATGCGCACATATGTCTGCACAAATGGACATATTCTTTTTTTTTTTCAAGTCTGTGTGCTTGAGTGTCCGTTTCATATATATTTGGGAGGTGGGGGTGGGGGTGGGGGGTGTATGTGCGGGAGATTTCGTGTCTCTCACACACTGCACACCCTCACACAGTAGGTGTACTTTAACTCCTTGGCGCCGGGGTCTTCCTGTAGTGCCGGAGCGGTGCAGCGCGCCGCTGGACAGACTCTTCCCGTTAAGGGCCTTGTGGTTACAGAGGGACCATGTGCCCATTCACCACTGTTTGTTTTTGATGTCATTATAAGTCCAGCACTCCTTCACTTGACCAGCGCCATCGAAATAGTCGCCTTTGTTCGATGGGAGGCTCTCGCCCCGTCACAGAGCCGTATAAAAACATTTGGCTAGATACACTTAGAAGTGTATGTCCAAATTACACACGGGTACACACACTGGACGGAGCCTCCTGCAATCGACATGCGTGCGCGCATAACACACACAGCTTTCCATTCAGCTCCCTTCGCCCGAATGTTTCTTTACCTAACATTTGAAGTTCCTGAAATAGGGAATGTTAGTGAATCCAAACACTTTCTCCGAGGCGCTACTCGCTGAAATGTGGAGACCGGAGATGCTTTCCGGGTTATTATGTTTGGGCGGCCGTCGCGCAGTGAGTCGTCGGTACGAAATGCTGATTTGATTACGATGCGGCACGCAGGATACCGAGGACAGGAGATATTTTGTCTACTCGGCATCATCTTGTACCTACGGTGAAATTGGATTTTTGTTTTTGTTTTTTTGTTTTTATTCCCTTGAGCCGCGGCAAACGTTGCGTTTCAGGATATGAGGTGGTAAGTGAGGGGTAGACGTGGGTAATTACATCAATTCTGTCAACGGAGGAACATTTGGGCTCGCAGGTGGAAATAGGCCATAATATCCTCTAAATCGGCGAACGGAAAAAAAGAACGTACCCTCGCTAACCTGTCTTCTGCGGTTGAGACAGACCGACACAAGTAAACTAGAGGGTGAAATTAAAAGAAAACACACCGCGCCAGCAGGTACAATATTTTAGGAAGGTCGGGATGGGGCTCCAATCGGGTTTCTTCCTGTTTTGGACTTGTTCTTCGAGCATGTTGCGAAACTCACCACAAAGCCGCTTGTTATTACGAGCAGTCGATGGTCAAACAGGTTTTGGAACGCGTCCGCATGGTCACGTCGGCATATGTCACGCGCCCGTGCGACAAACGGAGCAGAATGACTATTCTTATATTCAATATGATTATGAGTTAGCCTTTCGACGTTGTGCAAGGGTGTAGCTGGAAGCAATTTCTACTGTTACGGCAAGATACTTTAATTATCGGTATTCCCTTTGGTTACAATGTCTAAACATGTGAAACACTGGAAATAGGATTATGGCTGAGCCTAGCTCTGGCACGATAGTTGAGTGACCTCATGTCTTACTCCGGGTTTTGTGTAACTTTGATTTTTGCCTCGAGAATTGAATCCTAACGACCTCGAGGGGGTTTTGACTTTCCAAAAGAAAAAGTCAAACAAAAAACAGCCGACGTGGGCACATCGATCCGTCAATCATCATCCCGTCATTATTTCAGGCCCACCCAGATTGGCATCGGCGGTGACGGCCAATCAGTGTCGAGAACGCGCGTGATTGACGCATGCCACCATTGTACCATCTGTGGGCCGGAATTATTTTGTCACCAAAAATTGTCCCCTTTCTCAGACATTAAGGTTTGTCGAAAAGTCGGCATGCTTTTTTTGCGCCACGCATTGACGTATTCTTGTGCTGTTTGTCATGCGGATCCTTTGTAATATAAATACTTGACTCAAAATTAGCAACGTGTGTTCAAAAGTACTCTGAAGCAAAAACCGTTACATTCCGATGTGATTAAAAAAAAACAAAAAAAGACCCAAAGTGTTCATGTGCGAGTTGTGCAACTGAGACATACGCACACACGCACGCACGCACGCACGCATTTTGGGGAGTAGCCTTTTCCAGAAACAACCGCAGGCGCCTTGACCTGTCTGCCTTGTCAGCGTTTGATGATATCATCTGGAGGCTTCCAGCTCGGTAGCCGTCACACGGCCGCACGACTGGACGGGGGCGGGCAGGTGCTCCGCATCACGGTCAATCCACACGCTCGCACACACGCGCGCATTTAAGTAAACACTGGGCAGCAGACAGCAAGGCTGCTGAGGTCTTGTGGTCTGCATGCACGTAGCGGGTGGACAGGATGCCCAAATATGAATAAACATGCTCATACTGGACTGGACATGTACTCTCTTGAAGTCAAATATCAAACCCCACCCGGAATAGTCTCTTTGTCGCCGGCGTCATTTTTGCCATTTTTTTTTTTTTTTTCCCCCGATGACAAAACTCGATAGCCGCCGTTGACCCAACCAACTGCGTGTAAGAATCGCAGTCGGTGACTTCAAATGAAAAGCCAATCAGGAACAAAGAATTGTGAAGGGCTTTGTTGGCTTTTATAGGTTACATCAAGTCATCAGGCCCACCGCAGCCACGGGGGCCCCCAGCTTGTGGTTCCTCCAGTGTACATTGGGCGCTCTCCAGTGTGTGTCACCACTGTCACTTTGATGAGTCTGCCGCCAATAATCTCCTTATGTTTGCCATAAAAATAACAAATCAAGTCGACATATAAATATAATAAAAGGGAGGCTTCATGTCAAACAACTAAGCAGGAACACCCACACATTTTTTTTTTTTTTTCAACTGGATGTCCCTGAAGACATTGTAAGACTTGTCTGGAGCAACTTCAGTGGGCAAGAAGCGATCCAGCTTTTCCCACTTTACAATTGAGGACATTAATCATTCTTCCAAATCATAAATCATTATTATGCAGCTTTTCGGCAGAAGTGGTTCGTCGCGTTCGGCCGGCTGCCATTTAAAGACAACCTCTTCCTACCAATAATAATGACCTGGAAGCCGATAACATGATAAGCTGTCCGCTGTAGAAGCCGCTGTGCCTGAAAGGGTTAAAGAGACGACCAAAATACTTTGTGATCCAACACAAAACTCCGAAAAGTGAACTTCAATGACTTCAGTAAATCGCAATGGCGCCAACAGAATTGCTTGTGTTCATTTTCCCGCTTCCCGTCGCATTCCAAATGCCAATGGGCCAATTAAAAAGAAAATGAAGGCAAACCGTCGAAACAAAAACAAAATGTCTGTCCAGTCCCCCTCCCAAACTTTTCCAAACAGTGTCCCGACTATCTATTATTTCCTCAATGTTACTTCTTCACCCAAATCTGTTTTATTTTATTTTTTTGGAACCGATTCTGTGACGATAAAACGGCTCCTTCCCGCTTCTTCCTACATAAAATGTCGATTTGTCACCGCTCTGCCTCCAAGGCAAACGCCGCACGTGCGCTGTTCGGTGTGTGCGGCCGTCCGATTAAGCGATGCGGGCACGAGTGAGCAACCACTTGACCCTGCACTTGCAACAATAGCGGCGTGGCACTGACGCAGCTGCTCCGCACATTCACACTCTGGATGCAATTACAAATGTTGACGGAGAAAATAAAAAACAATTACGAACACTCGATTGTGGCTAATTTCTTTTTACCAGATCAATATTTGCTCAGAAAAAAAAAAAAAAAAAATCACGCAACCTCTCCTTGTTTGCTTTTGCCATGCTTGTATTTACCCAAAGGAGATTGGTGATCATTTGATGACTCCACAGAGGTATGCAAAATATAATTACTGTCATATTATATTTCCATGTGGTGTGACACAACAGCCGGATACGTTTTCATGAGGTCGGGGATACTGTTTAGCAAGGAAACGGTCAACATGATCCAAACTGCCAAGTGTAGCACTTTTTTTTTTTTTACGACTCCATTTTGAATGTCGAACAGTTTAACAGCTTTGCCGGCTGCATTGTCAAACATGCGCGGCTTAAAAATATCAGCGCTGGGCGGCCGCGATTTATGACCCACTTATGATGCTGCAGTTAAGCATATGGTGAGGTGGCAAAAAAAAAAAAAAAAATGGGGCTTAAAATTTATAGCATTGAAGGATTGTGGGATGAAGTAAAACACATCATGTATGACTGCATTTTGGCCCCTTTCACACTGGCTATCCACGATGGCTTGCTATCCTAGAATGTTATCCAATATTCATTTTCTACCGCTTATCTGGGGTCGGGTCGCGGGGGCAGCAGCTTGAGCAGGGCAGCCCAGACTTTTCTCTCCCCAGCCAGTTCTTCCAGGTCTTCCCGGGGAATCCCGAGGCATGCCCAGGCCAGCTGGGAGACATACTGTCTCCTGCCGGTGGGACATGCCCGGAACACCTCACCAGGGAAGCGTCCAGGAGGCATCCTAATCAGATGCCCGAGCCACCTCATCTGGCTTCCTCTGGACATGGCGGATGTGTTTAGAATTAACCAATCAAATATGAACTCATGTTAAGTAGGAGTCAGTACACAACCGGCACCTTTACAAGTGCCTCAGATCAACCCCAAATGAAGTTTTGATGTTCTAGTAGGCTTTTTTTTCTATTTGCTTTCGAGCAGAAGCCAAAAGGTTTTTGCTAACAGTCAATCCGCTCGCCCCCAACCGTGTCTAAAGCCCCCAAATATTATATAAGTATCATCATCATCACCAACGTCATCATCCATCTGGTTAAAACGCTTCATTGAACCCTCACATTTCAAACTGGACTAAATGAACAGTAATTGCGCCACAAAAGGCGTCAGATGACCGCCGCGATACATTTCTCTCACATTAACACATTTAACTCGATCATCATATCAATGTTTGTACAGCATTTTCTCTCTCTCACTAGTACAGTAGGCGTAAGTGAACTCCTTCCCACAGTGGTAAGTAATCCTCCCAGCGAGTGTACACAAGCGTCTTCGCTAATCATTCCAAGATTTCCATCTTATACGGTAAGATAATACATTAATTGCTCTGGCATGCTATGCAACGCTATCCCTCTGGGGTCAGTCACCAAACCCCGAAAGCGCGCAGCCGAAGCCGACGCAGTAAGTTCACGGCTTCCTCTCTCCACGCTGTGCAACTCCAGGAGACAATTAGAGACGTCCGCTGCGCAATTCCCGCCCGATGATGAAATATATTGCCGCTTTCACCGATTGGATGTCTGACACGTGAATGCGGTTTGACCAATCGTTCCTCCCGAAGTTTGCAAGATAACAGCAGAGAGATGAAATGTATAACTCCCCAACTGTATTTTGCATTTTCTTTGCTCTTTGGATGGGTTTTTTTTTTTGGCGGGAGGGGAATGGGGGGGTCTTGAGTTTCTTCCCCTTAAGTAAATAAAAGTAAACCAATTTTGTAAAATCAATGTTTTTTTTTTTTTTTTTTAAGCTGGGGAGGCAGACTTTTCCTCTTCTAGCGTCACCGCCAGACATATTTCGATTAAATGGTCCCTTCTGGCTCATAGTTTAGCCCAAAGTATTGGGTTTCACCTAAAATTAGCCGTCGGTCTCAATTTATTGCCTCAATTGAAAGGCGCGAAAAGTGCCCATAAAGGACGGACTAACTTTGGTCCGGCCGTATAATGTTGCATTTTTATTTCGCCGTAGTCATTGCCAGCAAGGGTGAGCCTATTATAACCTACACTTTTTTTTTTTTAACTTTTTTTTTCTCCTGGAGGCGTGAGCTACAATATTAGTACAAATGTGTTAGGAAAACATTAAAATCCAAGATAATTTTTATTGGGGTAAGAATTGCTTTCCCCCGTCAGCCACATGACTTTTACAGGGGAGACCGTTTCCAATGTGGCGACAGAAGACACACGCATGCAGACTGCAGCGCTCCAAAGCAGACAGGATGATTTATTATGATTAACAATCAAGTTTGAACGATGTCAAATCTGCAAGGAGGGGTGGTGGTGGTGGTGGTGGTGGGGGGGGGCGGTTACAGTATGTAAACCTTTCAGGTTTCACAAATAAAATCAAGATGGGAGCCCCGAAAAGAAACCAAACAAAAATGATCAGAAGTGAAGACAGTGTTAGCATTGGGGTCATTGTTGGTGTCACATGACAGGATAGTCACAAATCGGGTAGACATGCACACAGACACAAAAAAAAAACAAAAAAAACCTCCCATGGACCGTGCCTAAAATTGAGCAGGATGTGGGCCATTTGGGCTTGAGCCGGCATTTTGGGTCAATTTTATGCCTCGACTTTGGCCAAATCCTCACCAAAAATATTTCAAATGAATCCTCAATTGGAAGTCAGCATTCTCGAGAGATGTCACCGTTGAACTTGCAAAGTCAAAATGTGAAAATCATTTCAAGATTTCACAATTTAAAAAATATATAAAATAAAAAATTAAAACGCAGGTGTGGGGGGGGGGGCTGTTCATCACCATCGAAAAAAATGTCATGTCTCGAGGGGTTTCTAATTCAAATGAAATATGCCCTTATCTACTGTATAATATTGTCCGGGAATTTTAAATGAATGTCTTTTATCCCCTGCGGGGTGATGAGACAGTTGAAATGAATGTTGACTTGAAGGTGTTGAGTTTATAAGCGTCACACATGACTTTTTTCCAAATTCTCCTCCGCCCCGGCCATCGCCTGTTCTCCCTCCCCTTCGTATCTGCAAGGGAACTATCAACAGCCACTTGACTCTCTTCAAACTATTCTTAGTTTCAAATGTGGCCGCTCCAGTAATATTTTCAAAGATTATTATAGTATTCACTCTCTTTTTTTTTTTTTTAATCTACCCATAGAGTTTCCACAGTTTCTTATTCTCCCTCCATTTTTTTTTCTTACTCACCCTCTTTCTTCCCCCCACCTCCCCCCTTCCTCCCTTCCTCGCGACAGCAATCTTTGGTTGTAAAATAATAGAGCATCAGCCAGCAATAATTTGCAGTCCAAACAGAGCAGACGCTGGCTGACGTTCATTGAAACCTCATCCCCCCGCGGGCCCGTTTCCCTTTCCCCCCGCCGCCCCCCCACCTTCCCCCTCTCAATTCCGTTGCTGAATGTTTGCACAGACAGGGCCTAAGTCCTGGCCATTGCTCTTAATAATGAGGCCTATGGCCGGCCTTGGCTTCAGCTTCGGTCGGGCAGGAGGAGGAAGAAGAGGGAGGGGGGGGGCAGATGCTTTCATTGGCTTTCATTAATCCCGAAGTCGGCAGTGGAGGCGACGCTGTCAAACAGACGGACAAAGCTTACCTACAAGGCAGGCAGGTTCAGGTAATGGGGGCCCAAGGCTGAATCCCAACTGGGAAAAGTGGGAATGTCTCGGGTGTAATTGGACTCAACTCGGCACTGGTAGGACCGGCGGTGATGACCACCAGGCAGCGTGATGCTTACATTTTTATATAATAGCTAAAATATGACTTATTAGAGAGGCATTAGTTACGTTAGCCGGTCAAATACACGACGAGACAATAAGAAGGTGTCGGGCCAAATTAAAGCAGCACTCATGTGGTCTTCTTTCTTTACTAGGGCGGTGGGTGAGCTGGACTCTTTGCCAGATCCACCCTGGACTGGTCGCCAACCAATCGTAAACAACCAAGGACACTCCCATGCACGTCAATGGACAATTTCGAGTCTTGGATCAATTGAACGTGCACACTTTTGAATATGGGAGCACACAGAAATCAAACCCAGAACCTCAGAAATGTGAAGCAGACCTGCAAACCACTATTCAAGGGGTCATCAATATACTTAGTGGCATTTTTTTTTTTTTTTGATATGATGAGATCATCGGATGTTTAAGTAAATAGCGACAACGTGACGAATTGAAAATTTGTCATCATAACAATGAGCTCTCTCTTCTAAGGAACGCCAACACAATATTTTCAACTGAGCCCAAGACTATATATAGTACATAAATAAACCAGATACTGAAATAAAACCTTTGCAGCAGTGGTGAAAGGACAACTTGAATCCAACGTTACCCCCCCCCCCCCCGTCCCCCCTCTTTAGGGATCCAATTAGCATTAGACATGCTTGTTGAACATTTCAAACCAAAAGAGGCTGACCAGGCTAAAGGGATCCCGTTCAGCCTGTAAGTGAGAGAAAGAAAAGAAGAGGTGGTTCTCAGGGAAGTCAAACACTAATCTTCTCCTCAGTGTCTCGAGCTCCACTTACTGGAACTCCCGCGGATTCCTCTGGTCGGCGGTCGGCTAAGGCAAACTAATCACCACATTCAATGAACTGAGGTCTGACCGCAATGTTGCCCGGTACAAGGCCTGGCAGACTTAAAAAACAGCCTGTTCGTTTTCCACCGTCATCGCCATCACTCGCGCGAGGGCCAAAAACCTTCCCGGAGCATTAAATACTGTATCAATAGCAAAAAAAAAAAAAAAAAAAAAAGGTTGGCAATTAGTTACATTTCCTTGTCAAGATCGGGGCACACCAAATGGAGTAGCTTTAAGTGGACTTTTAATTGTATAATATTTGGCGTTTGGCAAACCCTCAGCCGCAGACAGGTTGGGGAGGAAGAAGAAAAAAAAATCCCATACATTTGAGGAATCACAAAATAGTACGAGGGGCAGGCTTATGTTTCCTCCTACAGAGCTTGCGTGGCCAAGAACAATCTCGAAGAGCACGGCTGAATGTTTTCATTGTGTTTCTTGTGCTGAGGTGGGCACAAGAGCGGCTTCCTGTTTCTCGGCGAGGCTCCTTCTCCAATCTCACACCTAACACGGGCTTTACGGGGACGATAACCAAAACCATTGGGCTGCCAACTTCCAAACTTTCTCGAGGGAGCCATCTCGGGCAGAGTGCCAGCAACCTTGACTCCTTTGAATACTTTCATGAACTTCCAACATTATCGACAGCATGTTCTCAGCTCCGGATTTTTCACCCGGTCCCCCGTCTGTCGTCGAAGTGGACGATGGCCTCGGCTCCCGATCATTTTAAATTGTCAATGTGGCACTCAACGTCTCTACGTCAACTGGAAGCGGAATAAAAATGACTCAGGACCTTTGCTAAGGCTTTGTTTGCTTGATCGTGTTTGAATGGCTGGGATCGAACAACGAGAATACCCAAAGGGGGGGGGGGGCCATCATCACACACACAAAAAAAAAAACTGTCATAACCGCACAAGTCATTGGCATGTCAAAATTGGATTTCATAAATTCTTTCAAAATGACAGGTTCATTTTTGATTGCAGCTTTAACCCAACAAAGACGGCCAAAATTGTTGCCATCCTTTCATTCAATTTAAAAAAAAAAACTGGTGGTCCAAACAACGCTTTGCTGCACAACCTTGCGAGCCAATAATTACTCTCAAATATTTTCTCTCACCCTCAATGAGGACGCGTGCACCTGTCAACAGGTCCTCCAGAGGACTTCTCCAGATGACTTCGGTTTGAAGGGTGCCTCCTCGAACGTTCAAGAGATGCAGCCCCAAAAAAAAAAAAAAAACGGGGAGTGAGCAATGAAAGGGTGAGATGGATGAACCCACTTATCCCTCTATTTTCTTTCATGACACCGAAGCGCACGGCAGAAAGTGGAGTCGGGAGAGAAGGAAAATAATAAAAATGTGTCGAATGATGGAGGGAGATCATTAAAAAGGCCTGCGCTTTCTACCCTCACAGATTGGTGGTGTAATTAACCCATTACATTCTTCCCCCCCCCTCCCCCTTCCTAATCTTTCTTTGAGGGTGAAGCCTTTGGCAGGGGAGTGTTTACGTGCGCGCTACATTCGCTTCACTCCGACGTGCCGCAGTTGCCATTAATCATCTAAGCCAAGTTCCAAACGGTTCATTGAACAGTTTTCGTCTTGTCTGAAGAAAGTCATAAAACGCCGTCCGTTTTTGTCAGAAAATGATACCAGTCGTGCGTGGGGAACGATAGCCAGGCAAAAATGGATTCATCTTCACCCGAGTTGATCAACTGGTTAGCACTGAGGATGTGTTCTAATGGATCATCGGCTACTTTGTGGCATTCATATGTGCCCACCTACATCATCATACAGCGTGGTACATCCAAGTACGGTAGGCCCAGAGGTTCAAAAAAGGCTCATAGCAGCAAAAAAATGTATCGAGGTAGTTCAACGGGTCAGCGGGTTGACTCATCCCGGGCCAAACTGTTACATCATCAATCAAGCCAAACGCATGTTATGGTTTGTTATATTTTGGAGGACGTAAGAATATTAATGATGTGTTAGCGACCATTAAAAATGATGTCACTAAAAATGTAAAGCAGTTGGAAAACCCACAGATTTTTTTTTGCACGCAGCCTACAAAGAGTTGGAACGGAGTCACAAAGCACATCGCAACACGAACGCTCCAAGATGGAAACCATTCTCCTGTAGTCTTACTCATCTCGTCAACGGCTGACCGCCTGTGTTTTTCAAACATTTGTCTCTGCCATTTGTCTGCCCCCGCCGCGCAGTTTGAGCTTCCCATTTTGCCGTACGCTCCCGTTATTCCGATTGATGAAACGCAAACTTGTACCCCGAAACCCAACACTGATCATTCACCTCTGAGTCACCCTCAATCCCCGAACAGAATCAGCACCAAAGCGGTCTTCTCTTCAAGCGAGATAGAAAGAGACTAGAATATGAAACAGCCCGCTCACACGAACGAGCACGACGTGATTAATACACATCGTTATAAACTCGGCAAATCTTGACCTTTCTCGGGCAGTTCCAGTATCATTCGATTTATTTGCTTTGATTTACTCTCCTTTTTTGTCACAGTAGCCATCTTTTGTTGAACTCAGAGATGCCAATGCGAAAAGAAGAATGTCATGTTAAATGGGCTCCCTTTTATTTCATTAAATGGTTGCACAAGGGGAAAAAAAAAAAAACATCGCAGTCCAGCTAATTTTTTTTTCTTTTTTTCTACGTAGACAACTTAAAAAATATACTTGATCAAGATCATCAAGTCTCGGCTTTCATGGTTTTTTTGGACGGTTTTCATGTCGCGCTGCCAGTGAAGTGTGCGCTTTTCATTGCGTTTCTCACGCTGATATTGGAAATTAAATGTTGAGTAATAAATCACATCCATACATAACTCCGACAGTGACATGTTAAATACCCTACCTCGGGTTAATCAACTTTTTCCACCTTTTTTATTTTATGTTTTTCTGCTGCTAAAAAAAAAAAAAAAAAAAGTCCAACGCCTCTTTTGTATTTCAAGACACTTTTTTTTTTTTTAAAGAGGAAAGTTGTCTGGACTGCAAGCAAGCCACTGAGGTACCTGCACTCGGGTCTATTAAAACGATGCTGCGGTAACTCTTGGCATTGTCATTGGCAAGGCAAAATCTTGGTACAGATGTCTGGACAGCAACACGTGTTGCTCCGTAACCAATATGCAGCTTTTAGCATTAGCGGTGCCCTCGTAGATGATTAAGTTACATGGTTGCCTGGTGCCAAGCGGCCCCTCCCCCCACCCCCCGTACGATCCAGATTGTTGGCTTTTCAACTTTAAGCTGGTAACAATCTTCATGGCGCATTTTTTTTTCTCTCTCTTCCACTGAAGGTCAACAACATGAATTCCAAAAATAATTTGAAAATGCGGACTGGGATGACTGACCACAAGCACACTTTTCCATGTAGCTAACGCTGCACTTGCTTTTCAAAATTAAAAAAAAAAAAGAGTACCCCAACTGCCTCGCGAGCAAATGTAACGCAAAGAATCGCAAATCATGAATCACGAAGCGAAATCGTTCTCACTTGCAGGCAGGAAGACGTTTGTTTGGCTTCATGACGTTTCCCGCTCGCTAAAATACGACAGTGACTTCCAGTCGGTGCGTTGCGAACAAAAACGTGGATTTCAAACGTTGCAGTGGAACGTGATGGAGACAGCTCATCCCAGAGTCGATTAAGTACTCGCTATTACCGCCGACAACTTCGCCGGCGCAACGGTCACATGCGATTCAGCTGATCAAACTGAGCCCCCGAGTGCTGCTGTCACCATTAGCCGGGACAGGCGTGATTAATGCGCGGTGAACCTGCGACCTGCCACCCGAAGGCGCTTGCGTCGTGACCTCCTCTCGCCTTTTATCGTTCAGTCTCCGGATTGAATGATACAATACTGACTCAAATTGTTGCCAATGTTATTTGTCTAAAGGGACACGGTTTAAAAACAACAATAAAAGAGTCGGAAATACTCGTCGGCAATTGGTACGCCTCGTCGAAGCCGCTTTGAATTGTTCCCATATTTCGCTTGAGCCTTTCCGAAATTTAAGGTTGGGACTTAAATTGGGTCAATGTTTTGGGGCGTATTGGCAGGAAATGCAGGAAAATCCTCTCTCGGGGTGTGACAGCTCGAGGGCATAACGCCGACTCGCGAGCGCCCGCCACTCATCGACAAGCTCCCCGACTGAGGCGGGATTCTTTCGTGTGTACTCCGAACCCGAGGTGTTTATTTTGCTCCGGTAAGCCTTCTCGGGATAATATTTCTCCTCTTAGTCTCCAAAATGCCATCTTGCGTTGCCATGGACGGGATCGGGGAAGAGTAAACATCAACAGCCCGTGCCGCGGGCCTCATCTGTTTGCCTTTGTGAGCTCGTCGGCGAGATTGCGAGCGAAGGGTTTTTACGCGAAGTTGCTGTGCGGACTGCAGAGTGACGGGAAAATACCAGTAAACGCTGACCCCCCTCGCCTTAGCCGTGACCCCCTGGGACTCAGTCAAGTGCCCGCCCGCATGAGGCTAAGCGAAGGTGAAGCACATCGTCGTCAGTTCCGCTCAAACGGCATTTTGTTTGTCGGAGGCCTCGCGGTTCACAAGTTCATTAACCCGTTCGCAAATCGGAGGCCGCCAACGCCATCGTGCGCGTTTTGCCGTTTCACTGCCGGTGAATGTTTTTCATGTCATCGAAAAGAAACTGCCAATGAAAAGCCACCTGAGATCTTCTCATGGTGGATACGATAAAAGTGCAGGCCGACTTTCCCTATCAGGAAAAAGTGGCTTTGTTGAAATCAAATCCAGCCCCCCAAAAAAATGATGCTGCTGCATAAAAACAGGCTAAAAATTTGACACGAAAATTTTTCGGTGGCTTAAAAAAAAAAAAAAAAAAAAAACACTTCAGTGCAAGAATATTTTCAATGTCAGAATCGAAGCATAAAACAATTCGAACGAGTCTTTCTCAAATGGAAGTACCGCCCCGAAAATAACGCATTACAACTGGGAAATTGTGCGAATACTCTGGTAATGTTTATAGGATTTGCCCAAGCCAAGCCCAAATCCAAATAGGATAAAGTGGAAAGCGGTGCTGGATACCACAATGCTGTAACACGGATTCAAGACTACATTTGTTTACAAAAACTGTTGAGAAACGAGGCCCGATGTTTTAATGACAGGCAGCTATTCCCGTGTCCGCTTACTAAATCTTTTTTTTCATGATAGAAGCTGTGCCAGATTGCGTAGAAGTCAGGAAAATCCTTTTTTTGTTTTTTTTTTTTATGTCAGAGTACAATAAAACCAGAGTGATGTGATTGAACCGGTGCTTGTTTGCTGCCACTGCAGTGTTTCCCTGTTTGGTCTATCGTCATGGCGATGAGGAGACAGGGAAGGAGGGATGCAGGAGCCAAAGCGAGGTGAGTTTCAGCAGGTGATCCAGTCCGTCGGACTTTATAGCCCTCGTGTCAGCGCGCCGGATGAAAGCGGTGTCGGGTTCAGCACAGACTGCGGGTGAACTATTTCGAGTTCCTCGGAAGCCAGAAAGGCTTGAGAAAGAATGCAACTCTTCATGTCACAACTTTCGAACAACAAATAAAAGCGCCATTTAATCAAAATATGTTGATTGTAGTACACATCAACAAGAAATGACGTTGCAGTGTCCTGAAGTGCCCCCAATATATATTGAGTCGTTGCATGATGTGATGAGTTCCTTGGTAATAGCGGAAATACTTTGAAAAACATTCACTTTAAAAAAAAAAAAGGAATAATGCACGTGTGGTCGGAATGCAAGTGAATCCAGATGCTTCATCTCCACATGGGAAGAAGATTCTGTCCAAAGAAAGCTATCAGAGCGACCAAGCCCTTTGTAATGAGATGTTAAAAAATATTTTGCCGATGGGAGACAAAAATTCCCGATTCTCTTCTAATTTCCAAACTGAACGTGATCGTTTGGATCGTACTGTGCAATGTTTTTGCGTTTTTTTTTTTTTTTGGTCACCAAACCATATTAGGCTATTTCTGTTTATGGTGAGTTTGAGTTTGGCAGTTTATTGAGCCTTGAGATGATTTGAACAATGTTTAAGTCTCGCTTGGAGCTACTGACAATGAGGTCATCAGAAGATTAGAACCGACTTTCGGTATGATGGAGTGCACAGCTCCACTTCTGCCGACTAAAACCACAACGCTAAGTGCAGTGTTCGTTTTTGACATTCATTTTTTTTTTAACTATTCTAAGATGGCTATGCAGCATTCAGTCGTTTTCAGATTCACCCCCCAAAAAAGTCCCACAACAATGTATAAAAAAAAAAAAAAAATCACACACACACATATACACACACACACACACACACACACACACACAAAGCCTCTATGCCATCCATAGCTCCTCACAATATCTTGTCATCCCCCCCAAAATTGTTTTGGCATGTATTGAATTCCCCTTTCCGCTGATCCGACCAATTACAGTGTGTGTGTGTGTGTGTGTGTGTGTGTGTGCGTGTGTGTGTGTGTCTGCGAGCAGTGCACAGACCACATCGTACATCTCTACCACCCCTACGCCCCCCCAATGTTTTCACAGGGACCAGGAGCCGACATTGAGGTATTTGGGTTATTCTTTTGGAATGATGTGCAGCGCGACTGAAAAATCCCACAAAATTGAACGCTAATCGAGCATCAGATCGGGAGCGAGGGTTGGATGAGGTGACGGGATGAATATAGACTCAAGTCCATGACCTCTTCCACGCAGTGTCATTCTTTACAGGAGAGGCTCGGGGGGCGCGCGGGGTAGGGTCCAATAATGCGGTTCCAGAAAAAAAAAAAAAAAAGTAGTTGTGGTATAGCGGGGGCATTTGACCAGTCGTGATCAGCGTCCGATTTTCCCAACACACTCATTATCCCAAATCCGTGCTTTCCGTGCGTCTCCTATACCCGCAAGCCCAATTTTCCCTGTATTTCTCCAAGGTGTTTATGGAAAGCCTTCATCCATCTTGACATGCAAAAATAAGAGATGGAGAAAACTTGAGAGAAGAAAAAAAAAAAAGTCATCCAAACGTTGAGTTTGTCCTAATCAGATGCAAGCGTCCAGAACGCTTAAACTGAGATGTTATTCTAAGTGGTTTTGAGGGCAGCGAGCTTGTCGTTTTTTTTTTTTTTTTTTTGCCGTGTTTATATTTCAAATTTTTAAGCAATACATATATAACAAATTATGCACATCACCTTCTCGTATTAGGCGCAGGGCGGGAGCACCGCTGTAGTTGGTAAAAGGTCTGCCAAGGCCAAAAACCACTGGAAAAAGTGTGTGGGTAGAGACTGGGATTCAGTCAGGTCTTTGTAACATGTGCATGAGATTCGTTTTCGAGAACATGTCTCAAAGAATGCAGCTGAATTAATCAGATTGACCAAAGGAGTAGCCCGTACCTGTCCAAAGCGCATTAATGAGACGTGGAATAAAACTAAATCAACAATAACAAGTCGGCGCATAAAAATGTTGTACTGCGGTAGGACTTTTGCCTCCTAAAACATTTGAGTATGACTGTTAAAAGTGTCAACGAGTGTGGAGGCAAAGAGGAAGCCCCCCCACCCCCACCCATCCACCCCACCACCACACCCCCGTTTTTCTCTCCTTACGGCCCCGCCGCCGAGGTCATTGAGCGATGACTGGAGCTGCGCTCTTCC
>NW_017805002.1:471651-484680 GCF_001891065.2 Hippocampus comes
TGTAAAAGGGTCAACGAGTGTGGAGGCAAAGAGGAAGCCCCCCCACCCCCACCCATCCACCCCACCACCACACCCCCGTTTTTCTCTCCTTACGGCCCCGCCGCAGAGATCATTGAGAGATGACTGGAGTTGAGCTCTTCATGTGTCTCACATTTCCCATTCTGATTCAAGTGCAATGGAGCGTTTCTTCACATTTCCCTTTCAAGTTTACCCAACTGTGGTCGGAATCTGGGCTATTACGAATAAAGGGCAGAAAGAAAGCTGGTGGCGATCGGAGAGCCAAGATACAGGCGGTAACCAATCAACCGAGGGATTCGAAGAAAAAAAACAACCTTTTGGGCCATGTCCATATTCACTCACTAATTGTGCAGTTCAAATAAACTAAGATTTCAAACAAATGTTTCATTTTAGCGTCAATATTTGATTTAATGACATCCTCCGAGGCTCATACACCACATTTCTGTTCCTTCGACTGATCAACAAATATTTACTAATTTTTTTTAAAAATCAAAAATGTGAGTGAATGTTTCCTTGACAAAACAACATTTAAAGGCAAAAGAGGTTAAAAAAAAACTGAAGAAACTAAAAGCAAAGTAGAGATATAAAAAGTACCTTGAGCAAAATTACGAAAAGAGCGAACATGGCAGGAACATGATTTCCGAAAAATGTATGAGATAATGCTCTCAAACATTTTAATTCGGAAGAGGAAGCATAGTTTTGAACCTTAGAAGCAGTTTCACTGGCAGCTAACTTCACTTCTCTTGGCATCTTCCATTTGCATGCAGCAGAACACCTAAATGCTGAGGCACCATGTTTGCTTCGAACTCTGAGCTCCTCGAACTGACTCGAGTCTGCTGACCTCAGGACATTACTTGGTTTATATATTCCGTAAGCATTCGGACCAGAACCATTCAGTGATTTATAGACTGGTAGCATAATGTTTTTTTTTTGTTTTTTTTTTAAAGCTGATCTGAGGTTATTGAGTTGAAAATACATGTTATTTTTTCCCCCCGTGACAATCTACTCAACTCAAATCATGATGCAATTATTTATTTTTGAGGTTATATGAATGAGGACTTTTCCGATCCGGCTGCAGTGGCTCTCTGCCGTCTTCAAATGACATTCAAGTAACATGTGAAATCAGCTCCCCGAATGTCTTGGGTTCTGTGCTTTCTTGTCCTAGTCTGCAATTTTGGTCGATGCAGTCCACGCATCCTACGGAATTTGGAAAGCTGGTTTCCCAGCAGGCGGTTACAGAGGTGTCACAGTCACTTTGGCAACTTGGCACAGAGCATGAAGATTGAACGGAAAAGGCTTCCATTTATTATGCAAAACGATTCACCCTGGGAATGGGAAGTTGGAAAATTCTGCTCAATCGCACATCAACTTCAAATCTTCCTCGGCGAGAATGGAAAACGCTGATGGTCGGGACCGGCAACAAACAAATGCAAACACTCGAAAAATCGCCATTATTGACAAACCGCGCCGAATGACGTTTTAACGTATTCCCGTTTTGTTCTTTGACCCGTCGTTGCTCGGCAGAAAGTTCGAGTCGATGCGTAATCAGGCCCACATTTTTTTTTTTTTTTCCAAAGCAAAGCTCGAATGTCAGAGCAACACCCCCTCGACCATAATTCGCATGGGAATTCACGTATTCCACTGCTCGGTATTGATCTGCAGCCCTCTACTGCCTTGGCAACAGTGTTTGGTGCGTAAACTGCAGCGCAAACAAACCCGACCACATAACATGACGCTCTTTAATGAGGGCTGGTTTTGTACCCAGGACAGAAAGAAAAAAAAAAAAAAAAAAGTATATCCCACAATTTACTTGCAGTGTGTGTCAAGCAATATCCATGTCAAATTTAAACACAGACAGTTTGGCTTTTTGAGGTTTTCTATTCCTAAATGAAACCACCTTAGATGCCTCTGTTGACAAGTAACACTAGACTGGAGGTTGTTTGTGGTGATTCAACAACAATATATAATTATTTTTTTTTTGAACCCGCTGAGACCATTCAAAAAATAATTTATTTTGTTGATGGCCCGTAATAATATTTTAGGTCTGATCAACACCCAAAACGTACAATTTATTTATTTATTTATTTCGGTTTTGTTTTTTTTACCCGCCTCTGTATGATTTAAAACCGCAAGCCCTTAATATGGCTTGTGTGCCTGTGCAAAGATGGTGAGTGGAAAGAGTCAGAAATGAAATTGAAAAATCGTACTTAAGAGCAACAATCGGCAAAAACTGATTCGATATGACTTGCTGCCCCACCCCACTGGCCCCACCCGACATAAACCTCCTCATTGGCAGCCTGCCTTGCATCTTAAGATCTTTTTCCTTCCTTTTTTTTTTTTCCAGCACTCTCCCCAAAGCCTTTGCCTTGCCCCCGCATGCCCACGGTCACAGCTTGGCTAGCCTCACAGCCCCCGTGGTGCCCGGTGATAAATGAGCGCTTTCACACTCCCGAGTTTGTCCTGGCTCCCGTGTCAGGAGGAGATGTGGGCACGGCACACACGCTGATGAGTTTTTTTTTGGGGCGAAAAACGACAACCACCTGAGACGAAGGTGAAGACGGGAAGGCGCGCGGTGCGGTCGATGCAAGATGAGGAAGAACAAGGGGAAGAGGATACAAAAGTGGGGAAAGTGTATCCTGACTCGTGAGCCAACAGTCATCATCTAAAGTGCACCTTTATGAGTTGTGTGTACTTACATGTTGGTTTTAGTCAATGTCCAGTGTTTGTTTAGAGGTTGTCGACTATAAAAGTGTTTACTTGGCCAGTTGCTTGCAGCTCATTTGTCAGGGGGGAAGAAATTCTTTCCAAGCGAAAACAAGTTTAAAACTGCAACAGAGTCGCCCCCCTACCCCCACCCCACTCCCCCGCTTCCTTATGCAAAGCCAAGCGCAAATGAGCCAAATAAATAAAGTGACATTGAATTTAATGTCAAAAGGCAATGTGTGTAGAGAAGATAGACGATGATCCGTCAATATTTAAAAACTGTTTTCTTAAAGTCTTCTCCAGTTTGGTGTTCTTATAGATGATGTGAATTGAACTGGAATGTCATTTTAGTTTTAAATCGTCGTGGCTTTCCACCGTCAACAAGTTATAGGCATGTTCCCAGGCGCGTCGTCACTTGTGAAAGGGTACAAGAACAATAGCTCATTTTTTTCTGACAGTGTGTGTGTGTGTGTTGAATACCGCTGGAAAATATCATCGACTTAATTTGTAGCCATACATTTATTTTAACCCTTTCCTGCACCCTGTAAAGCTGACAACATGATAAGCTGCCCACTGTGGTAACCGCTGCCCCTCAAAGGGTCAAAACGGTCCAATGACTTTTTAGGAAACACCGACATAGATTCAAAGAATGTTTGAATCGCGTGATCGACAGAAAGGGGTTGGAAAGAAAAGACAACAGCAATTAAAAAAAAAAAAAAAGAAAAGGTTGTAAAAAATAGCGCAGGATGAGGAAGAAAAAAAAAAGCCAAAGAGCAGGAAGCAGTTGGTTGCGTTTTATGTTGTCTGGCTGTGTGTCTTGGTCCATTTGTGGTTCTGTTCAGAATTCCTTTGCAGACCACTACAGGCCACATAAAACAGTGTGTGTGTGTCGGGGGGGGGGGGGATGAGATCAGTCCTGATTTCAACAGCTCATGTTTACGCACCCGCGTCGGCTCCTCAAATCTCACACTAAAAAAAAAAAAAAATCACACACGATTTTCAAAAAATACATCGGAGGAAGCCGAAATGAAAAACAAAAGTATTGGGAGGGAGAAAAAAAAAAAAAACTACGCGCTAGGGAAAAGTGATAATAAAGCATTTGTGTTGCGTTATTCTGCCCTTCACTTTCAATCGTTGCGTCTTCCGTCAAACTTGCCACCCTTTCACAAACGTGTGGGTGTGTTTTTGGCTGCCTGTCCCTCTGCGCTTTTCGTTGAAACTGTCGTCGCCGTGCAACCGCACGCCCATGTCGGCTGATGACCACTAGCAAAAAAAAATAAAAAAATACCGTGCGACACAAATACTAAGGTTGCAATCAGTCCACAAGACTACAGATCCAATATGGACCCTCCTGGAAGGACCGTGTGTGTGTGTTTGTGTGTGTGTGTGTGTGTGTGTGTGTGTGTGTGTGTGTGTGTGTGTGTGTGTGTGTGTAGCAGCCAAGACGTATGGAAATAGATGGGTATACATTGAGTTGTGATGGGAAGTGATGGCTTTCCACCACCACAGTGGCTTGGCAAAGGGACTTCCTAAAGCTTGCAGGGGAAAAGGGAGTGTGTGGGAAAGTGCGCCCTCGGAATGGAAACTGTCCCTAATCCCATAATTCATGGTAATGTAAAGTTTCGGACTTAAAAGCAAAATGACGGCGGACATGATAATCACCACGCAGTGCCAGTTTGACTGTTTTGCCTGTCGAGCAGAAAGGATCAAAAATGGATGCAATTGTACTCAATGGTTATTATGTTTGTAGATCGGTAGTGGTATGGCATAATTCATGAATCAAATTACAACGACAAAAAAAAAAAGGTTGGGGACCGCTGGCCGTGCTGGGAAAAAAAAAATGTAGATGACATCACAGCAGGAAGCCACATAAGAAGGCCGACGCCAAATTTCGAACTGCGGCACGGATGGAACCAAAATTTTTGAGTGCCACTGTGGAAGGAAAATGTGCCCTTTAGCAAGGCGTGTTTCCTCAGTGATTAGAAAAAAAGCAATCTACCAAATCTCGCCTCACCAATGACCCCAAAAATTGTTCGGGTTTTGTGACACCCTTTTTTTTTGGCCCTCCTTTGAGCAACGCTAAATTCAGATACACACGCAAGGCCGAGATCAATTTCTCTTTTGTTTACGAGTAGGCAATGCATCTACGCATTCGTGATTTGCCTTTGACTGCAGAGTTCAAGGTCAAACTGCCTTCCGCCTATTGCTCCTTCGTCGGCTCGCCGCCCTGCTTTTTTTTCCATTGATCCAAACGCTTCCTGCGCCTCTCCTCCTCCATTCACCATCCCGTCCTACAACCCCTGACCTCTGACCTATCCGACTTGAATCACGGGGGGAGGGCCATCATCGCCCACCGCTTTTGTACGGGTGTGTGGAAAACAGACTAATAAAACACGACGCATGCAAGTGCGATGAAAGAGACGCTGTCTCGTCGAAAGATTAATCCCAAACCGGGACAACGGGAAGGGCGCTTCTCTTCCTTGGCTTCCATTGAGCCAAGTCACAGGTGGCCTTCAGATGTGTCGCGAGTTCAACGGCTGCGGCGGAGCGTGGGTGTGGGATGTGGGAGAACCGCATTCACTGACGGAGACATTCAAATGGAAATGATTTTCTTTTATTTTTTTTTTTTCATGTAAAACTGTAAATCCGTCTCGATCGCTGCGTGTCTTGCTTTTATTCCCCGTGACCCTGCGTTGTCATCCATCTATCTCCGTTCAACACAAATTCACTTTTAGGTGAGCTTGATCTTGGGAAGCATTGACAACGTGTTTCCTCCCTCCATGAAGGAAGGCTTAAATCACCCCCCACCCCCCCAAAAAAAAATAATTACTCAATTTTATTTCACAGCGTGTTTGCATGAAATCAAATCGGATGGATCCAATTTTTATTTATTTTTTATTTTTTTTTAAAATTAATTTCTATTGTCCTTCCATTACCGCTATTGGTATCACCCTCACTCCTCTGTCTCCATCTCAATTTTTTTTCCGACTGATGGCCGCCCTACAATTTGCCCACTCTGTCGTTATTTTCATTTTTTTTCCCCTCTTTTTTGCCTCTTTTCTCTTAGAAGAGAGTCACCGATATGAAAAGGGCACAGGAGGTTATAAGCCACTCGTGACTACTTGGAGTACGACGACCGCCTCTGCAAGTTTGGTTATTCACTGGTAATTGGACAGCGTCTATTGTAAACAGGATCACATCTGACTCCCATTAAAAAGCACAATTTAAACAAGCAAGGGCCTGAGTGGGGAAACAGCAGTCGTCAGGAGCAGTGGTCACAGGTTGTGTCAAAGTTTTGGACCCGACGTCAACGTGCCGCTACATCATGAAGTACTTTCCCCCCCCACCCCCGATGTTAATTAACACACTCGAGCGCTTTGGTTTCTGCCTCGGCAAATATACAAATTAGAAAAACATTTCCTTTTGTGCCGAGGCGGGAGGCGTCCGATGGTCACGGCTACACAAATCACACAAGAGCTGAGATCCAGCTTCCCGAACGCACACGTGTCGCACATACTCCACATCCTCTTCGGCGATGATGAACGATACGTATGCACTTGTTTAATGTCTACTGAGACAACCTGACTCCTCCAAAAAAAAAAAAAAAAAAAAAACAACACGGGCATAAAATCGACACAGACGCACCCACTTTGCTATTTGTTCTCCGTTCCAAAATAAAATTTGGCTACCCATCACAAAAATGAGAAGAAAACGCATTCACTTAGCTTGAAAATAGATATTCATGAAGATCCAAGCTCCTGTGGACACCCGATAAATTATCTTGAGAGATTTTATGTGCGTCACCAAATCTCTGTATTTTTATATGTACATGCATGTGCTCCTATACGTGTTGTCTACCCATTCCCCCCCCCCCCATGGGAGAGGCATGGAGTGTCAGTCTACAAGGCTGTCAGTGCCTGCTCAATGACAGCCTATAAGTTCCCCCTGGTTCCCTTTTGGAATAACAAGCAGGCTTATTAAATAACCTCTGTTTCACCTTACCACCACCACCACCCCCCCACACACACACCCGTAGTGAGCCCCTCATCTCCCATCCAAAAACCAAATGTAAGCTCAATATGAGCCAGGCCGGACCCGCTATTGGTAAATCCACGTGCCTTAACCCAGCCGCTACAAATTACCATATTATAGGGCTTACGGGGCATTACTTTTGGGAGGCCTTGACCCAAATCAAATGCCTGAATTGCCTTTGTCTGTCTCGGAAGACACTGATGGAGGAACTGGCTGGATTGAGAGAAATACCGTCAGGAGAGGAGACAGAGAGAAAGATGGTCAAACGCCGGATTGATATATTGGTTGCCGATCATCGATGTAACTAACGAAATTTAAAACAACTGAAGAAAATTTGAAATGCATCATCAGCCAAAGCCGATCACATTTTTGACTGTTGTGTACTTTTGAACAGTGCCCGATATCTGAAAACGAGACAGCCATTGTGCATTTGTCTCTGCAGTTGGTCCTTGCAAAAATGTTCTTTCCCAGCCTTTCCAGTGGATCGACTCGCTTTGGCTCCCGCTGGCTGTCCGCGACACCAGATACAAATTAATCCGGCACGGAGTGACAAATAATCGAAAATGCCCGAACTGTTTGAAACGTCTAATGATGGTCAGAAGGTCAGCGTCTTCCCTGCTGCGCAAATCCCCAATGACAGTTTACGGAGCAGCCCCCCCCCCCCTGTGGTGACGTCACTCTGACTCACGCCTCTGATGACTCAGCATCCAATATGAAAGTCTCATTAATTTAGGCCACTTAAGGCCATTTTCCAGTTGGGCTTGTTTTCTAATGAGGCTGGGCAGGGCAATTAGGTGATTAGTGTTATGGCAGCGCCGTGCTTTTTTAGGCATATAGCGGCGGACAGAATCTAGCTCACTGTCCAAACTGTGAAGGAGTCATTAGATAAATAGATGACAACCAACTGAAAGGGACTCACGGACTCCTCGCGTTAAAAGGGAGGGTTCAATGTTTTCTTCGTTCACTCTGCAGGTGTGGTCGCAATCGTCATTTTAATTCGACATAAATCTCATAAGGTGGCATAAAACCTTGTCAAACGTAGCCACACTCACGCTGTCACACGGACACCGAGACATTTTCGTCGGCTCTACAGAGGAGGTCAAATGGAGATCCGCCGAGAGTTCCTAAAGGCGGGGGGTGCGGGGGGGGGGGGATGCTGGAGAGGATGGTCCATCGGGAAGTCGAATCTTAGCTTCAGGAGGAGCCGTGAGGGTTTCTGTCTCGGCCGTTAAGGATGTGAGGAGAGATGTTCCGGCTAGAAAGAGGCCCTGAGGACAACCCGGGATTTTTTTTTTTCGATTGTAAAATATGTGTCCGGCCTCAAAACTGGCACAGGCAAACATTCTGAAGCTCAGATCGTGAACTGCAGTGCGAGTGTGAGCAACAGTTTTTTGATCAAACTATTAAAATACGAATCAAATGGCAGATGGATGATGCCAATGCGGCAGCATTCCTATTCCAAACCCCCCGCAAGACCTTTTTCGCGCACACGTTCCAGAATTTCAGCAACCCCTGCTGCTGACAATGAATTTAAATGCGATGTCCACGGCATGTATACACACAGCGGTTTGAGTATTTACTAAGGCAATGGACTAGGTTTGTGTGTTGGCTTCGCGGATGGTGACACAGTCCTGCCCCCCCAATAGCCCTGGCAGTCATTTTGTCTCACTGTACCGTCACAGAAAATTCAGGTAAGGGATTTACTAAACAAAATATTGTCTTAAAGAGACTGAGGGGGGGGGAAAGAAAAAGAGAGTGAAAGAAACATTAGGGGACCTCTCCCTGTGTTTACCTTAGCAATTTTGTCCAATTTGTCTAAATTGCGTAGCTGACCTCTGAGAAGAAAAAAAAAAAAAAAGCATATGCTTAATGTCAAAAAGCAGCAAAATATGACTGATCACCTTCATTTTGTCCATTTGGCTGCTTGGCGCGAGACGCTAAATTGTGTATTCTTTCCATGGCGCCAAACCACCCGCCCTGCATTTAATTAATTTCCTCTTATTTATACGGCCAAACTTTACAGCGCTTTTTCTTTAGGCAACATAGACCTTCCTGTCTTTGGAAAACCAAGACTTGCTTTGGGAATTGCTTAATCATCTTTTACGGTCACTTAAATTATCTCATTTGTCCGTCTCCATTTTTGTCACTGCACAATTGGAGTACGGGGTGGGCGGAGGTGGGGTGAGGGTTAGATTTGTCAGGACCGCATTGCGACACGATGAAATTGCCGCCATCGAGGGCCGATCGGAGAGTTGACGTTTGTGAACGTTGCTTGTTGGGGGCGGGCAAAAAGGGGCTTTTTATGGGAGGCTCAAGATATTTCCTTGGACATTTGGCTTCCCATGGATCATTTATTAGTTGAAGTAGTGCAGCAAAATATCAGTAAGAGTGGGAGGGGGCGGGGGGGGGGGCGCCACTATATACTGCAATTTGTAAAGGGCCGTATCCACGAGCTGCAGATACCATCTTAACGTCATCCCCGAATTCGGGGAAAAAAAAATCATTGAACATTCCCATCACCATCACTCTCCCCATTTATGCTTTTGTTGAAATGAAGGTCCCTGGCCTTTCCCGTAAGTGAGCCGTCAATCCATCACCTCGCTGGTGGGTGACCAGAACGGGACTTTTTCCACAAGGGTGGAAGACCCTCTTTGGGAGAACCTTGGTGGGTCTTCACACTTAAAAATGTCGATAACTCCAGAAGATTATTCGATGGTGTGCAACCTCTTTCCAAAATATCATTGAGTAATTTCAAGTGTACTGGGCCACCCTTTAAATTGTGTTCCTCGTCATTGGCTGATACTCTATGTACATGATGTTGATATTATGGCCACCCAGTCCATAATTATAAGTTTAAGTCCAAGGGAAAAATCAACTTTATCACGTTGGACTTGAAATTAAACCGTCAGTCGAGAGGGTGGACGATGCAACGTGACGTGAGCGACAATCCCAATCAGCTAGAATACCGGAACAAAAACAAACCAGGATATACAATGGCGTCATTTTCCATTTGTTCCAATATCATGATTTGCGGACCGCATTGTAAGTCGTTCTTGTTTTTAAAGGTAACATTGCCGTTAATATTAGCATGCCGTCAAAGAGACGAACGTCAAGACACACGCCAGGACTGATGTCATTGATTCGGAGTGGACAAAATGTACAGTAATTAGTGAATGCGTTTATGCGCATCGTGTTCCGCGCCTCACGCAGTGGAACGAGCACCATCCGAGCCGCCTCCAAGCCGCGCGGGTATTATTCCAGTGACCCAACCTAAAATAGCACGGTGACAGTTCATTTATAGTGGAGCCTTGTTTGTGTGAGACGCAGCGTGACACACACTCGGAGTCAGTCAAAGGAGGAGGTGTTTCCCCAGCCCTTTAAATACAAGCAACAGGATTCCCTGCTCTATTTTTGGCTTCCGCGCTGACTTGCTCTCACTTGCTCTCGAACCGCTCGGTTTTACTTCGACGGCAACGTGGGCTTACAATATGTTACATGGATCTGAAAGGCATCCTTTTTTTTTTTGTTAGCTTTTTATGTATCAAAAAAATTATTTGCTAGCATTTCTAGCACTGAAGGAAAAATCAAAACACTTATACCAAAATGGTAGTTTTAAAAGTCAGAAAAATGTGAGGGGTGGCCCGGGACGAACATCTACCGAGCCCAAACCGTAGCGTCAAATAGTTGGACAAGCCTCTCCCCTACTTTGGGACAATGATGCTATGCTATGATAGCGACTCAGCTGGAGCATTAAAAGAATAGAAATCATTTTGTGAGTTCACAATGTCAGGATTTGGGTTTGAATCTCAGTCATGGCCCTGAATCCGAATTGTGCGGGGGACGCGGTATATAACGCACGGCTTGGCGAGTAACCGGCCCGAGTCAGTGTCAGACATATGAGTTACAGCTGTAGCACGTGTTTAAACTCGGCGAGGTCTTGTTTTAATTCAGCGGCAGTGCAAAGGTAACATGTGCGGACCGAGTTTAATCAGGAAGGTGTCAACATGAGATCCTAAAGTGCCTTGATGGTCGACAACATCATTGGACTCCCTTTTGTTTACGCTACAAAAAAATGACCGAAAATCACTGTCACCGTCTCATTGATTAGGATTTGGGGCCTCGCTGTGTGGCAAAAAAAAAAAAAAAAATGCTCGGCTACCAGGTGCCTCTCCATCTCAAATTCCCAGGCTGACTTTGGGGCCCAATGCACCTCTGCTTCAACGGGGTCCAAATTCTGATTCAACCCATAATAACAACATATATTCTTTCTTACTTGGATTTTTTTTTTTTTTTAATCACATCCATATGATTTTTTTTAATCACCACTACATGTCAAAAAAAAAATTTGAAAATAATCAGATCTACATGATGTACCTTTACCTTTGTTACATAATTCTTGCATAAGAAATGACAAGAATACGCATACAAGTCCAAAAAAAGGGATCACGAATATTACACAAGTGACTCCGGTTCTCTGAGAGTCTCATCAAGTTGCCGTGGTTGCGGAGGCAATTCGCTGGTGTGTTCAATGAGGGCTGAAGCGCATGCTTCCTGTCAGCGCAGATAGAGTGTGACACAGGGATTTTCACGGGTTCAACTCAGGATAGCCCGCAGACTCTGTGGTCCTGCCAATGCCAACAGAAAAAATAATCCCGGGCAAAAATATTTACAGCGCAACTGTTCCAAATTTGCAAAACTTATTCATATTGTCGTCCGCCCCTGCGGCGCAAAGATTTGTGTCACATTTGTTTGTGTGCCTGGAAAGGAACAGAACACAGTCCTGCATGACACAAAAGTTTTTGAAACTTTGTTTTGTTTTGTTTTTTTTTTTGGTTTCTTGACAGGAGTTCATTTACGGTTCCCATAACGTGATAAATAACGGCATCCAAACGGGGACATTTTCATGACACAAGTCACGCTACATTTGCATCTGTGAGCCAGTTTTTGATTAGGGCTGTAAATCTCTTTTCAATGTATCCGTCGCTCACGACACAATTTACGCGACACCAAAACAGATGGCCGGCGTGCAGCATATTGTCGTGTGCTGCATACAACGATTCCGATCGATGTGGAAAAATATGTCGGAAAAAAAATGGATTAAAAAAAAAATAAGCGTGGTATTATATAAAAGAAATATATTCGGTAAATTTGATTAAAACTCCATGGGTGAGATTTTAGCCTAAAAAAAAAAAAAAATCACATTCGTGAGACATTTCCGTGTCTGTAATTTATTTTCAAAAATGTGCAAATTCATATCAGGGGACGTTCGTGACAATTGCTTTGAAAACAAAAGGGAAACCACGCTATCCCCGCCTCACAAAACAAGCAGCATTCCGCCGATACCACCAAAACCGTTGGGTCAACTTCAACCCCGCTTGCCAGTGAAAACAACGCTACAAAGCTCCGGTCATTTCAGGGCTACTTTTTGTGGTTTTCGAGGACGCATTACAGCGTGTGGAATATTCCCAGGGTCTTTCAAGCGAAATGTTCCATCGAGTGAAGGACGGTAGGGAATAAGTTGATCCACGCAGGCCACCAGAGACACGGCTATTTCGGTGAAACGTACGAAGGCGCGGAGAAACGTCGGCCTCACCGCATTGCGGCCGCGGCCATATGTTCGCACGTAGCGTACATTTATTTGACACGCTCTATAGCGCTCATTAAAAGTTTCCCCCGCTTGTTACGAAAATGACCGTGAAACTTATTATTCACCTAATTATGGTTATGCCTCCATATTACCCTCTCTCTCATTACACTTAGAAAAACACATAAATCAGAAAAGTATACACCGTAGCCCCGCAACAAAATGCACGGGGGGATACACCCCCTTTAACTATCCTTACACGTCTCCCCAATTCAAATTTCGACTGACATTCCAGTTCCCCAATCCTCAGCTCAGGTGTCAGAAAATAACACCGAGGGAACTCGCGCCGCGCTCTCCCCCGGCATTATTCCCGCTCGAAAGGTAAACAGAGCGAGGAGCAGGTGGTTATGGGGGATTTCAAGCGAGACTTCGATGTCATGTCTGGTGGCAATTAGGTGTAATACAGGATGTCAAAGCCCACAGCCACTAGCCTTAGATATGTGCTGCCTAATGTTAGCTTTGCAGATTCACTCTGGCATATGGCTTTGACTGCACAGCCCAGGGCCAAATTAGTGAAAGCTATTACCTCCTTTCCCTCTGTGGCAAAGGGCACAGCAGGGAAGAAAGAAGAAACAAATGGCAAATTTTGGGGAAAGCTGAGCAGGACTCCGGGATTTCAAAAAAAAAAAAAA
>NW_017805002.1:484774-521731 GCF_001891065.2 Hippocampus comes
GGGATAAACCAACAATCAATTGCAAACTTTTGGGAAACTTTTGGCTGCACGCCGGACTTTTAAAAAAAAAAAAAATCTGACAATACATGATATATCGATAAGTGCTGAAAGTAGATATTAGGATTGTTTTTGGTACTCCAGGACAGTCCTTTTCACCCCCCTCTCATACTTTTGGCTCCACGCCGCACTGTTTTGAACAAAAACATACTTCGCCATTGTAGATCAGATGACTTCTTCAAGGTGTTATCTGAATTTTCGGGCGAGCGCGGGTGCGGTACGAAGGCCTCGCAGCAACAAGCCGAACCCCGATGAAGGGAGTGAGTGGTATTGCTTATGCAAGTAACTAGATCGCTGATCTCCTTCAGAAGGGCTACGACAGTCCGGATTGCTTGAATACAACACAGATGGAGAAGGGTGGAAGAAGCAGAAGAACACCCTTGAGAAATGCCAACAAAGAGGGCAACGATGTGCTGAGTGGGAATTAAAAAAATATACATATATTGGCATCTTATCAAAAGGTTCAATTTAGCTGGCAAACTCGATCTTGCTTAACTGATACAAATTTACCGTTCCAGCCACAGGAATAATTCAATCTGTTCCCCTCAATACGTTCGGGTTTCGCCCATCAATGCTTGAGATGATGATGTAAGGTGTAATCCAAGCGCGAGGGATGTGAAAGAAGGCGAATGTAGAGTCTGAGTCTGGCTGTCTGGCAGCTGTTTGCCAAACATAACTTTCACGTTTCAGAAACCGAAGCCAAATACTTGATGGCACACGCGATGTATTAATGGCGACTAAACCAGACCACAATTAAGATGGGAACCGGCATACGAGTTGGAACTATTAAAACCCCGCATGTGCCATCTTCTGAAATTTTCATTTTGTTTTGCAACTTTTTAAACAAAATTCGAGGTCTCAAATTGATCGTACTAGCACCTTACAAAAAAAAAATCGTTTCATTAGTTCAATTTCAGGCTTCCAGACCTGCCTTGTCTCATCGTGTCCCCACATCCATGTTTTCCCTCAGAATTGTGAAGAAGGAAATTTGAAAACCCAAAACAGTCCCAGAAATCAGCATGACTGCCATACAAGATCCATAGTGTCTCCGCATATAGCCGGCCTTCCAAAAGGCACCGTAGCGCCAGACAGATTGCAATCTGATCTCAAATAAACACCGCAGTGAATCCATTCCGAGTGCCGGCCAAACAAGCAGCAGTCAGCACCACAACGAGGCCCGCTGAACCCGATCCTTCCACGCGCAAAATGGACCTTAACCATGCGCGTGAACACTGGAAGTCACCGGAAAAAGCGTCTGAAGAGCAAGCCCCAAAAACTGCGGGAGGAAGTTGCGTGTCAATGTTTTTCTCGTGCGTGAAAACGCTTGGAGGAGTTTGCCAAGCGTCACAACCAATAGACGTTCCGACGGGTTTCACGTAACCGGCCGTGCTCTTGAACCCGTTGCGTGAAAGTGACTGGACACGTCATCAAGCTATGGAGGGAAGGGAGACTTAATGCAAGCAAAGCATTGGACGTGTCCGTTTCCTTTTGGGGATCAACTCTGAAAACTTGGTAGCTCCTTCAACTAAAAAAAGGATTGAGGCATTTATCTTGAGGTTGGTCGTTATTGCAAACACGTGCGCACAAAAACATAAAAAATAAAAAAATAAAAAAAATGTGGATCAACCTTACCAAGGGTTGTGGGGTTTTTTTTTGTTGTTTTTTTTTAATTTTTACATGTGATATTTTTTAACGCATCTAAAAATTAAAAACCATGAGGCAAAATACCCAAAGCACCTTGAAATTACGCCTCCAAATCTTACAATGGACTGTTTAATGCTAAAAAGTGCCTGCTCATTTTCCATTTTTAAGATGGTGACAGTTTGATGCCCAAACTTTTTTTTGTGCGTTTTTAATGCATTTCAAATTTGGAGTCGAAAATTGACCGCTGTCAGCCTGATAATCAAATGTTATGAAATAGAAAACAAACTTGCTCGTGCATCTATTGCTCTCTGAAGACTTTTTTTTTTCTTCAATGACCACAAAAAATAAGGAGAATTTGCGAGTGCTAAAATCAAGACACCGCTAAGCAGTCGTACGTCGCCGTGACGCCAATAAGTATCGAGCGAGGTAATTCATTGCGGGTAATAAAGTCGATATTGTCAAGCAATGCTCCTCTGTGCGGGTTCGGTGTCGCACGTCACTTGTTGAACACCTCGAGCGGGACAAAAAACAGGTTGTGCGCGTATCCCCGGCGTGTGCTGCACTTGGTAAAGCACCAAATATCTGGGCAGGCCGGCCAAGACTCCAACCCATTGAAACTTAGCCTCCTTGGTTAAATGGAGACAAATTGTGTACTATAAACTAAAAATGGAAACAAATTATGAAATATTTCTCTTCCTCGTGCCCCTCCCCGCCCCCCCTTATAAAACTTAAAGCAAATTGGGCTGGCGCAAAGCATAGAGAAAAGTTTTACAGCTTGATTTCTTCAATACATGGAGGGAGCGTCATGAAAGCGCCACTGCGTCCTGGAATAGAAAAGGTCTCCTATGCCCGCTTGCCATGTCTCTCTTACAAGACCAGACAGAGGGTATTTCAAATAAATACAGGATGCCGCAGAAATGTACACTTCCCTCTTGAGGACCACGGGCCAGAACTGGATCTCCACTCCTAAACACTATATTCATTATACCTCGGCGTCATAAAGTGATTACATTAGAACTCGATGATTGGGATGAATTTGCTGCCAGGGGAGAACTTTCCGGACTCAAACGGTCCCCTCTCGCCATTTTATCACTCTCAAACACCCAATTTCATTGTCGGGGTTGCCCCCCGTCTGAAAACATACTCCCCCCCCCGTTCTGTCACTTTCTCCCACTTGGAGTGCCATAGCACAGTGAGAGGTATGACACTGGGCCAGGTAACACATAAAAGTTAAAAGTGAAGAAAAAAAAAATCCATCTGAGATTCTTCGAATGATATTTCACCTGGGAGCCACAATTATTTTGTGAAGCAGACGAACAACCATTCGCGCTCACACTCGCGCCTCGGGACAATTTAGAGTGTGGAAGGAAACCAGAGAATACCCGGAGAAAACCCACGCAGGCACGGGGAGAACATGGAAACTCCACACAGGAAAGCCGGAGCTGGAATCAAACCCGGTACCTCTGCAGTGCGTGGTCGACGCGCTAACCGCTCGTCCACCGCGTCGCCCTATTCTCCCACCATACAAGTCGAACTCTTCTAAGGCTAAATAGTTCTTGTACTTTTCTTATTTTATTTCTTTAATTTCTGAGGCAAACATAATGGCTGCATGTGATTTTTCTTCGCAACTCAAAAAATTTATCAAATAAAAATTAAAAAAAGTGCTCCATCAGAACACAAAAACGCAGCTGTTTGCCTATCGTCAGCGGGCGCTATAAAGAGCTTGTTGTTGTGCTGAAGTTAGCGATAGAGAAGCGCCGAGGGTTTGGGGCTTGTTGTGACACCCGCCTTTGTTTTTCTGCTTGACCTGCACTGATTTCAAGATAGAAGATGGGGCGGATAAAGAAAAGTGGATGAAAAAAGTCCATTTTGCTCGCTCCAAAGCAAGTTAACTCCATGTAATCGCACAGTAAATACTTTGTCGCCCCCAAACGTTACAGTTGACCTCGACTCGGTGAATGTCACGCCGATCGTCGACAGAATACAGATTATGGAGGAGAAACGACTCGCGATGGGTCGGCTCTGTGTTGTCATGGCGACCATTCATCTTGTCTCAAGCGGTTTGTGAATACACGGCGGGGCTGAATGTTGAATGCGGTGCAGCTGGGATGCCGCTGAATGACGGCGGCGTCCAATGGGAGGGATATAAGGCCATCTTTGTTCACCGCAGGTGTCCGTCCATTACGCATGCACGGTCATGCTCGCGCGCATATGTGAAAGTGCTGAGAAATGATGTGTATCTGCAGGCGTATTACGCACCCCGCCCCCCCCCACACCCAAAAAAAAGCCATATCGGAGGTTCTTGTTTAGCTCAGTCAGTATGAATCACGGTGAAGCTGAAAGACTTTTCATTTACATTAGCTGGTAATCAGAAAAAAATAAAAAATAACTGAATGAATTTGTGGAAAAAAAAAAAAAAGAAAATGTTGCTTAGTTAGTCATTTCAATCCCACATCTCCGCACCACCAACCACCAAATCAGTAGGGGGTTCTTGAGAGTAGGGGAGGAAGCTAAAAATGTTTACCGAAAAAACATCTTTTGCGGTCGCCGGATCGAGAATCGTTTTCATTTTTTTTGCGAGCCACGTTCCAGACCTGCTGCCACCCGCGGCCTTGAATGGCTTCTTTCATAGTCCGAGTGAGCTGACCAGTGAAGCTTTTTCGGCTAGCTTGACTCCCCTCTCTCTGACGCATCCTTAAGATTTGCACCAAGTAAGATGTTTGATTCTTCTTAAGCAAACAAGTCGGCTCCATTTCCACGTACGCCCATTCGGTCGCCCTTCCCGCCTCTTGACCTCTCGTCCGTTTGCGCGTCGGGCTCCCAATTTACAGCCCCGGACTGGAAAGGTTGCCGCATCTCTCGTCTCGGACAGCTTTGGATTTCAAACGGATGCCGGCGGGGATCCTTTTGCGAGGTGGGACCACAGTGCGGACCACCGGGGGGGCCCTGGCTAAAAGCCTCGTCTGTTTACTGAAGGAGGCCGCCGGCGTGTGTGCGTAGCGTGGGTGGTGCCGCCACTGCTCGAGATAGCATTCGGATTTAGCTTTTGAGCAGGATGCTATTTTCATCAGAAATGGGGATGGCAATCCGTGGATACTTTTCAGGAGCGTGATTTTTTTGGGGGGGGGGGGAAATTTGACACAAATTTGGTCGGCGGTTCTGAGTGGGAAGAGAAATACGTTGAGCGAGAGAGGTGAAAACAAGCAGACGAGTTGTTTTTTTTTTTAATGCGGATATGTCATGAGAGGAGGAGGAGATGAGGATGGGGGGGGTCGGGGGGGGGGTTACTTCTAGGTGGCCTGTGGTCTGAAGCAAGGCGGTCAGTAGATTTGTTGTCCCAAACTTCTGCTCCAGTTTGCCAAAGGCGGGAGCAAAATTATTGCAATTTTTCATCGGGAAACGCCAATAATTGCCAAAGTCCCATTGCCAAATACAACCGCTGCTTCATGAGATTCAAAAGCTAGCATAAATGCTTCTTTAGGGAGTCCATAATTACACTAGGTGATGAAATGTCTAAAAATCACCGCATGTTTATGAAACCAAGGCTTGAACCAGCATTGCTAGCACACTACTTTGGGTATAACGTGCTGGAACATGTTCACTTACACTCTTAATGTACAGGCTGTCGATTTTCCCTCTCGTTTATTTGGTGGGGACCATATGCAAATTTATTCATCATGAAGAAAATATGCAGAGCGTAGCTCCGTCAGTTGATTTCCATCCATCAATCACAACTGTGCGAAGCTCGTTTACTGTCCACAAACACTATTAATAATGCCTCTAAAGTTTTGAGTTAGGGGTGAATGCGCTCCTAGTTTAAAGAAAAGACATTTTTTTTAAAAAAAAGGTAGTCTGAAATCCTGACTAACTCAACATTGAGTATTTTTTTTTTTTGGTGTGACCTTTACAGTCTGGATTTGAATGTAACGTGTCACACGGCCACGGCAAAGTGACTTTGAGCATGTGCTGATGTCAAGCCCCGACATCTAATCTTTCACTCCTCTTCTCTTGATGTCCGGCACACAGGTCAGGAACATAGAGAGATGAAAGCGGCTTTTAAATGAGTCGCTCGCTGCTGGAGCGCTGACCTTTCACCTCTGACCCTCAACCACGCCACGCAGCCCTCCAGCAGTTTCACTACAGGCAGGAGAGACTGCCGGAGGGTCATTAGAAGCATCATGAAGACCCAACGGGGATGTAGAGGGGCTGCCTTGCTGCCTGCATTAGAGATTGACCTGCATTCCTGATTCCGGCCAGTTGTTGAACATAATTGTGGGGGATCGCGATAGCACAGTGGTAAGCGGTCAGGGCCAGCAAGGCCTTCTGTGCAGGCCTAAACACGACAGAAGCACTGCCCTAAATTCCAATATTTATTAAATGAAATGGATTCATTCATGTTTTCTTAATTTCACATGAAATGACACACATTAAAAATGTGGCACGCGGCTATCGGCAATATATATGCAAATCATCGCAAAAAATCTCTGATTGACGCAAAATTTAAAAAAAACAAAAAAAAAAAACAGTGAATGTATTTCTATGATTTAAAAGTACATATTTGTTCTATCAAAAAACACTCCGAAACACTCCGAAGAACTGCACCCCTGCACGAGCTGCTTCGGGTGCATAAATATTTAAACACGCACACAATTGCACACAGGAGAGCACGCTCTCCAACGCGTACGTGCAAGGGCGCTTTCTTCAGCGCATGCTCAATCATTGCGTTTCTGTTTGGCCTCCGTGCTGTAACGGAGTCCCCCCCGCCCCCCCTTTGGCTGTGATGTCACAGATGAGGTCACTGCTTAGGTCACCCCGCACGGCACCGTTGCTCCCGTGGGAGCTGCGGGTAATTATGATGTCATGGACGCACAGATATGCCTCAACGAACATGCACATCCGTACGCAGCGTCGGCTGGATTGAGAGTGCTGTATTCGGTTTGACGTGCTGGCTCGCCACATTTACTGTACATCAAGACCGAGAGTGACTAAAAGCTACACAAAATGGAGGGATGGATGGGTGTTCCTCAGGTACTGTGAACGCCCATTTTTCACATGGTGACATTGCAGATCTACCTGCAAATCAGTAAAACGAAATAAAGAGACCCTAAAAAAAGCATTTGCGATATAGTTTTACCCCTCCCACATGCTTTAAACACATCTAGACTTATTAAAACAGTTCTAAGTAGTCCTTTTCACTCTTTGGCTTGTGCAGCTCCAAAAAAAGAAGCACAGCGTGCATGCTTCAATTGTTTTTTTTTGTGTGGGTGTGTCACTCCAAGCTAAAGTTTACTGTCAAAGGCTGCATCTCTTCCAATAGCGCTGCCGTGCATGATGCATGGTATGACACTCCAGGTATGCAACAAAAAATTTGGACTTGCTATTGAATACGAAAAAAAAATGAAAGCATTCCTGAAAATCCACAACACAGCAGGGCCGCGAATGACGAAGCTAGCAGAAACGCTGCAGAAGGAACTAGTGAATGATTCCAGTCCCGCTTATCACATCCAGCCAAAACCTGAATAACGTCATCCATTAAGGCTAAAGTGTGTCCGTTTGTTTACAGTCGCAAGCAGGACCGTTGGCGCCGAACTGAAGCGGCGCGTATGGCTAACGTCTCCGCGGTGTGTAAAAGATGGCCCACTGTAAACAGTTGAAGACAACGCACGCGCTAACGTGCGCGCGCGCGTGTGTGTACAATGCTAATTAACCGCAGACCACTTTGCACGTCAAACACAAGCAAACACGGAGGAAAGTGCGGCGTCGACCCGATGAACCGCCACCAACTGCTCAAGCAAAGAGAAGATTTCAAGAAACAATAAATAAGTGGAGCTACAATACTGACAATGCGGGCGGGTGAGCGCGCGCGTCTGTTGAGCGTGTCTCAGCATTTTTGCAGGACGCATTGAATTTTTCGAATGTTTATTTTAAGTGTCCGCTCCAAGCAACCTCAGCTTGAAAAGCATGAACACAAATGTTCTAAATGTAATAAGAGGATACATTTTCAGGGGAACATTTTTCACCATTTTATCCTCAACATCTGTGATTTGGTTAAAAAAAAAAAAAAATCACCCCCATCCAAATGTAACTTTTTCGGGTAGGCGCCTGAGTGACACGGGACCACCAGCGTACACGGTGCGGCAGTTTGGAGGGCCGGCCACCTTGTCGCTCTGGCCGTGGAAGCGTGTCCTCTGTGTGGCCGAGCGCGACCTGAATGTAATCAAGCCCCCCAATCTGGAGTAATGGACTTTACATGCAGCTACCCCGCAATGCATCCTAATTGCCCACAGGAGGCCGAGAACTGCATGTGCGCGTATGACATCATCGTAAATCACAGATTAAACTCCTTAATGAGCGTAAAGCACAGCGGAGGCAAAGCGTGTACAAGATTGTCACAAGCGGACGCTTGTTCGCCCGATCGCTACTATCGCCGCAAACACCAAAACACCAATTTTTGGCATTTCAGCACAGATGCACAGTGAAATCAGAAATTAAATACAAATGTAGTGCCGGTCATTTCA
The DNA here is from genome assembly GCF_001891065.2 of Hippocampus comes. Lineage (NCBI taxonomy): Eukaryota > Metazoa > Chordata > Actinopteri > Syngnathiformes > Syngnathidae > Hippocampus > Hippocampus comes. Next base: position 492,994 of record NW_017805002.1, read on the forward strand.
TTTTGGGAAGGCCTGCATTGTACAGGACCAGATGCAAGGGTGGGGGTTAAGATATGCTGCTATCGATTGATTGGCCAAATAAGAAACGCGAGTTCAGATCATCTCCTTAAATTCTTTCCGAGACAGAAATTGAAAAAAATATGGTTTTTAAAAGTTTACACTTGGTGCACAACCATGAGACCAAGTGATGCATATTTTATCTGTTACCTGTAATTTATTCGTTATTCGGGGTTTGCTTTGTCCAAAGTAAATCAATAAACACGGGTCGCAGTTTCAGGTGAGGCAATTTAACTTTCGAAATGGATAACAGCAGGCGAGCACTGAATTGAGGCGTGGCATTCATTTTAGGGAGGAGGCCAATCGCTCATCTGAGATTAAAAGGCAAAGTATGAGAGGTGAGATTAAAAAGCAGGACAGCAAATATGGCAATGCCATCGTTTGTGCTACTTTATAAAAAATAAAAACAAAACATTAAACAGCCGCTTGGCCCAAAATTTAAGATCCCGTCAAAATGAAATGAAAATAAAAGTCATGAATGTCAAAAATACATTTGAGTACAGATTAAAAGACATGATTTTGACATTTTGAGGAGCAGTGAGTTGTTTCATCATCAGTAACCCGTATCATAGTTGGTTTAATTGTACTGGAAGCTTCTGTAATTCAAATGTATCTGTGTGTGCATATATGGAACGATGTGTTCTATGTATACCTGTGTGCAAGCAAAGTGGTTGGAGGGGAGATCTGGCAGCCATCCGACTCAGGACATTTGACCTTGGAGATTTTTTTTTTTCCTCTCACTCTCTATCCGCAAGTCTTTTTTTTTTTTCAGACCCTCTCTCCTTTTCCCCTAGCAGAGGCTAAATGGCTCAAAAAGGGTGGAAAGCAAAATATTTTCTTTAGTCTCCTGGACGCCAGGTCGCATAAAAGGTTCCAAAGCCGTTTGCATCAAACCTCGACCGTCAAAACCACAAATGCTGTTTTTCTAGCCATAAAACTCCCCCCACCACCCACCCCCCCTGCCAAAAGGAGGAGGGTGGGGGGAGGGGTTGAAGTAAAAGATTTCCATTCAGTCGATTCTTATAAATTTAAATGAACTTAAAAAAATGGTTTACTCCCCAAAGAAAAACACCGAGTTAAACACGATGTGTGTCTGTGCTTTGTTAAGGACAAATAATGACAGATTGCTTGATTATTGTGATTGATTTACCGCCGCAATCAGAGTCAACCATAACACACAATTCAGTCAACACTATGCAGCAATTACACCTTGAAGTAATTGCATTAAAAAATGTAAACTGTCAATCGTTTTCAATAAAACTCGCAAAATAAGAGTTTAAGCTGGCCCACTGATGTACTCGATGGGAACTCAACTCGAAATTTTGCAGGATGTCTTCATGGAATAAGAACTAAATGGGATTTAAATCCGATTGAGAACGAATTGCCACCTGGCAAGCAGCTATAGCTGCTAGTCACTAGCCGCTAACACCACATTGTACAATTTTCAGGCGAGATAATTGGATCTGCCCAACGTCTTATTGAACATTGCTGAATAGTTACCAACACTGTATGGTTTTGTTAGTAAATGAAGCGGTCAGGAAGTGTCGATACATGTCAAAATCTTACAAATTGCACACTCGCGAGAGTGAAAAGATTTCAAAATGGCCGCCTCTGTAGGTCAGTTAATGATTTTAAACAAAAAAACGTCGTAGAGTGAAGTAAACACCATCATGGAGCAGAAAGTTTTTGAGAATTTGAGTTTAGTTCCTCTTTAAAATTAGACCTTGTTTTGTACGGTCAACCCATTTCAAAAAAAACGCTCCGGACAAATGACTCTTCGTGAGGGGCAACGTAAGATGGCCACCGGTGGCTTTACTTTTCACTACAGCGAGTCAGGGGCAAGTACTTCCTGTGCTTAAAAATAAAAACAGGATTTCGAGAGTATGCGCACAATCCAAACCAATGTTCCTTCCAAACGAAGGAGTACAACCAAATAGGTTAGAAAAGGGGTCAATCACCCAGAGGTCTGTCAAATATGATATATGGCTCAAAACCCAAACATTGCTGCTATTTGGATTTTGAAAGAATGAATAAACCCGCACAGAAGAGCAACTTCAAGTGAATGTTGGATTTGTATTCTACAATTAAAGCAGCAGAGAACAAGAGAAAGGTGAAAAAACTGCTTCAATAGGCTGTTTGGTTAAAAAAAAAAAAATGACAATCATCAGACACATTTACGTCATCATGAAACTGCTGTGTTTCAATAATCCATTGCCACAGCATTCAGCATTACCGTGAGCTATAGGTGTTATTTTTACCTCTTAAGCTGAATTGGGTACCCAGCGCAAACTTGATGGTTGACTTGAAACAGACAGGCGAAATTTATGAACCGTCTTAAAAACGCATGCAAATGTGGCGCGGCTAAGACAAATGATTTCAAGTCCATTTCGTCTGCACTTCCTCTCGTATGCGAGCCTCAGAATGCACCAACCGCCATTTTCGATTGGTCCGCAAATGGTGATACAGCTCAACTTGATGAATGTCTCGTACAAACGAAAATGTATGTGCAACACCCAAATAATAAACTATATTTGCACGCACGGCCGCATGCCGCTGATGCGCACATGCTTCGACGGCGTGCATGCGGCACTGTTGACGTGTTTACAGAAGGACCACACATAAGCCGAGAACGAGTGCCCAGCCTGCAAAATATCCAGCTGCAAGTGCATCAACACACACGCGCGCACACACACATACTGTACATACAGACGCACACATTTGTAGAAGCCACAGAAATGTACCTGGCAACATGCTATATTTTGCATTAAGTGCCTCTCCCATCCATCGAGTTCAAGTTTGTCAATAGAAAGCATTTCAGCAAACATTCCTTGACGTCGGCTTGCCTGTGATAGCTTTGAGTTTTCATGGTATATTGGGAGTCCTGACAGGTGATCCTGGAAAGCTTCCACTCACTTCAAATGAAATAAATCATACGACGGTTTTCTTTTTTTTTTTTTTTTTAAACATACACAAAAATATATAAAAGCTGCACTGTTTTACTCCCAGGCGAAGGGGTCCTATATAATCTATAAAAAAGGGATTTCATTGATGATAACAAGCAAAGAACTACAAAGCATTAAAGAAACGACACGTTTCAAAAGGAAGCTTGAAAATGAGGGACTGGAAGGTGCGAATCAAATCCGACATACCATAAATAAAAATATAAACACATGTCTAAAATCTATCTGAAATCTCCACACTGGAATGCGGAAACAAATATTTATCTCCAATTCCAACCCTGCCAAGCCACTGATGAGAGCAGGTTTACGTCGTCGAACACGTCAGGTTCTTGCTTCCACTTTGACCTCTGACAGTTTAATGACGGCCAAGCTGCGACCTGTCGCTGTCGTCACCCGGCCCCGGACAGCCTCGGACACAAAAAAAAAAAAGACACGATGAAGGATGGGAAGACGAGGGGAGGGGGAGGCCGGGCTGAGGCGGTCGGGTGGTGTGCTGACGTGTTGACACTGAGGTTCTTGTCAGGCTTGACAGCTGCCGTTGTATTCCACCCACCTGTCTCATATCCAGGAGGGATGACAAAGTACGTACGCCATGCTACGCCATGCTGATCGAGCGAAATTGTCGACAATGTTACAACGCAGCAGAGGGAATATCTCTGGAAACGTGTTGTTGTCTGGACTTTCAAAGTACATTGCATGATCGACTCGAAGGGATGCGGCGTACTTAATGGCAAGAAGAAGAGGCAGAGAAGGTGCTGCCCCCACCAACCGAGCTTAGATAATAGTCCCGCGGAGAAGAGAGAATTTATGAACCAAAAAAAAAACATCTAAGTTATTCATTTGATGTGAACATCAAGCGCTCAACTAACAGATTTCATTTTCATCCGGTTGGCTGCTCGCGAAAGGCGAAGGATCTGGGGCACACAGATTGGGACTTTAAAAAAAAAAAAAAAAAAAAAAAGGATAAATAAATGTCAGATGTGGTGACAATGCTTGACCGATGTACCAACAGGCAAATTGGCAAAGAAACATACAAAAATGAACTTTGCTGATGGGACATCTTTAAAGTGACAAGTGGCTTGCACGGATGTTCCGAATGATTGGGGAATTTATCACGTGCATATGGGTGGACATTTCAATCTTATTGCAAGCAGACACATGAGTTGCATGTGTGCATAGACAAAAAAAAAAAAAAAAATCATTTGAAAACACGATAAATGACAAATTTGCGTGCCGCTCAAACTGGTGCGAATGTGTGGACTCAGCTGGAGGCGACTACATGGCCTTTCGCTGCCCTACTTCCTGCTGTAACTATCGCTCATCGTGAACCCGCCCCCACCCCACCCCACCCACCCCACTCCCATTACCATAAAGCAACACAGTGTGCACAATTAAAGATAATTTAAGACTTAAGCAATTAAGGTCACATCTCCTCTGGAAACACACGCCCATGGAGGTCCTGGTATCTGTCCACCACAGGATGAATTTCGACAGGTTTGGTAGTGTGTGCGTGTGCATGTGCATTTGTGTGTGTGTGTGTGTCGCACAGCTTTGTAATTGCAGCCACAGTGTAGGGTCAAGCGGGGTCTATGGCGGCTGTTTTTGCCTGAATTGCCCAAGAGGAGATTAGGACAAAATGGCACGCAGTGCCTACCTGTGCCCTAATTACGTCAAACTAAATGGTCAAGAAAACAGTAAGTTAGCTTCTGCGTTTTGTGCACACCTCAAACCATCGGGATGAATGACGAAAGTCAACTGAAATGTTCCGTCTTAAAAGCTGAATGTGGTGTCCAAATGATATTTCATCCTGCAAAATATCGTTACATCAATAATATGGCCCGCGGGCCAAAACATGGCCCGCCAGGGGGATCGGGCGGTCCCACGCAACAGCGTTCACTTAGCCCGCTCTCGAATGAGTGAGCCGGCTAACAAGCTCTCTCGATTGCGGCAGGGTGGTCCAGTATCAACGAACAGCTCATTATTGTTGCCACATGTTGTACCAACAAACGTAGTTGATTGACAGGTGAAGGTCAAGCATGTTTCCAGCGGATTCAAGAGCTGGATTTTATAGACTTTTAGTTGACAGTACTCTTTTCTGTGACTTTTCAAATGTACAAGATTTTTGTTAGTCCCTTCGCGGGGCTTTTCATGGCACAGAGTAGTTGGCAGGTTAGCATACGATGGCATTGACTTTGTCGATCATTAGCCTCAAGGCTAGCTGGTGGTTTGCATGGTGGGAGTCAGTTGCTCCTCCAGTTATCAAAGAAACCCACATTTCTGAGGGTTATAACTTTTGTACTCCACTCGCCGCCGTGACTTGTCACCTAAGGCAATACGGTGGGTGGCGGGGGGGGGGGCGGTTCGATGCGTGTAGAGCGGGCAGAAGGACAATGTGTTGCACATGTGACAGATCAAACGGATGAGGTGAACAAGCAAAGACTCTCTGCTGCTTGCTGGTACTTTATTGCCCTTTGCACAAAGCAACAGGACTCCAGCTAAGAATTTGGCCGTCGTATCCGCTGAAGGCAGTCAGAATTCTTGGTAGGGTTTTTAACAATACTGTCAGGTCCACCTTTTGAAGAATCCACATCGCAAATAATATATTCTTAGATGACGTAAATGCCAGTATGTTTGAAATCTCAAGCAACAATTGATCGAGTGATGTTTTGGAATGGCTATGCTATGTTTTGGAATGAAATCCTTCAGGCTGCGCGGAACCGTTAGGACCAGAACAGAGAGTGAAGAGGCTGAAACGCAATACTGCATAATAATAATAACCGGTTAAAACCTGTTATCCGGCTGGAATGTGCAGTGTCAGAAATAAAGAAACGCGCACATCCAAAAACAGCACTGCCGAAGATTATTTTTGTTTTGAACCAACTTTGAGGTTACTAAACTTAGCCGTCTCCGGGCAACCATGGATTTGACTGCCACTGCTGGCAGAGACAATTATTGAAGTGGGCTTGAGGTCAATCTTATATGGAGCAAGGTCCATTTGCACACACGCATCCGCTACAATCAAAGCATCACCTGGATGAAAGCTATGGTTGGAACCCGCAGACACGAGAGCAACATCCAACCCCAAATTTCGACATGATCGGTGGACCAGTGTTCAATGTAAGTAATTAGTTAGTTAGTAATCAAAAAGTAGACTTCTATGCAATTTGAAGAACGGAAATGTGCTTTTGCCGTTAACTACTGACATAACATTTGTCCTCAGCTACATCAACCGGATTGTGTTGGATATTGTTCAAAACTGAGACATTTCTTGCTTTGATAGAGGACCAATAAAAGGTTGAGGGCGGCAGAAGCTCACGGGGGCCATACCTGTTAAGAACTTGGACTTTGGAACCACACAGCCACGGGCCTTTATAGGCTGCAGGTTTGTTTTGTTTTTTTTAAAAAAGGGGCAAGTTTTTGTTGGAAAGATGCTCGTCTGGTCTCGGTGGCCTGGAGCAAATCTCTGTGTTGACAGAGACCAATAAAACCCTTCAGTGGAAAAATATAACGGGTAGAACAATTAAAAGGATTTGCTACGGCCCTAGCGACGTCAGTGAGGTTCTTAATTTGATGCAGTAGTTGAATCTCAGCTCCTCCCAATCAGGGGTCGCCACAATGAGTGACTCACATGATTTGCTTGGCACGGTTTTTACTCCAGATGCCCTTCCTGACAAAACCCACCCATTTATCCTGGCTTGGGACCGGCACTCCAACGCGCCGGCGGCAGGGTGTTGGGTCACCGGCCGGAAATCGAACCGGTGCCGTCTGCACGAAAGGCAGTAACAATAATTCACCAATCGAGCGAGAAGCAATTGAAGCCGCGGTTGGGGGGGGGGGGGTCGCGCTTCAGCTGCCATGATTGCTGACTGGTAGTTTGTTTCGACTGTTATAAGGAACAGAACATGTGCGCCCATTGCAACTTTGGGCCGCTTCCTCGCTAACGCTAACCTTTTCCTTTGCATAGCTGCTGATTCATTTCCTCCTCATCATAATCATTTTATCCATCATCCATCCAGCTTGAGTTCTCTCGCTGAGTCATGAATCATTCCCTGCTGCCCGTTCAAGGTTCCTCGAGCAAAAAGTGCTGATATTGTTACATTCTTGGCCCTGCCATCTCCTCCTCACCTATCTCCACTGAATGTGCGGAATTGCTAACACAGTGTCTGAGGTCTGACAGATTGGACAGAGTAACACAAATCTTGGCAGAGTCTTTCGCTCGAGCTCAACCCGAAAACCGCGACCCCCGAGGCCAAGAATCCAAAACCAGAAGTGAGCTCAACCAATTGAAGGGAAAAAAAAAAATGTGATGAGAATACATGGAACCAAAGCCTAAACACCTGCTTTGGCAACCAAAACACCACGTGTGGTGTTTGAGGGGGAATCTTTTCATTTTTCCATCGCAACAGTTTGCCAACGTTGCCACAAAGCAGAAAAGGAGAAAGCGTTTTGCCTTCACCTGTTATTTTGTGCTTTTTTTTTTTCCCCTCTCCCCCCTTTTCATTTTTACCACCACAAAACCCACCAGACCCAGACATCTGGTACCCGAGGCAAGCCCATTAGGGCCTGTATTTTCAACCTTTATTCATGGGACAGGAACGGAACCACACAAATTGGCCGAGGGGAGCCGTCCCATTCTGTTCTCACCACAGGAGGGGAAAATAAACGCATGCCAAGCCCGAAAAATCTGTACTAATAGAACTGCACTCCAATATAAAATTGCCCATTCTGTACACGCGTGTAAAATGCCTGAATGACTCTGAAGTGTGCCCCTCATGTACAATAAAAAAATCATAATAATAAAAAAATAAAAAAAATAGAACAGCTGAAACGCTGTGGTGGGCTTGACTTCACAAAATGTCAAAGTACAAATGAAATGAGCTGCCCCATGGTTGGGTTACACATCAGAAATCACTCTTTGTTAGTCACGTTGTGGATCACGTCCACCCACAATAACGCCAAGACGAGGAAGTGAAATGAAACAAACAAACAAAAAGAGAACGAGCCATTTAAAGCCAGTGGATAGCCAAAGCGAGATGACTGTAATTCATTCAATAATATGGAACCAATTATCTCTTGGCAAGGCAAGCTTTGGCTCGTGTTTGCGAGTTTCTCGGAGGCGCTCGAGATCACCGATGCTTGCCCTCTTGCCCTCCGATTTACATGGGCTATCTAGTCGAATACGAGTTTTACAGGATTCGAGTCAAAACAAAACAGGTGGCTGGGAAATCCAGTCGACAATGACCGGAGCTCTGATCAATAAAAAGTCGGGGGAGAGACATAATGAAAAGTCCCTGGTGGTCCATCTGCTTGCCAGTCCAAATTCTATTCCATTACAAGATGTGGATGTGATTAATACAGGGAGAACAATCAGCACGACACATCACTGGCCTGGATTCCCGATGGCGCCACAGTTTAGATCCATTCGGAGCCATGACTGATGAAGATGAGATCGCAAACTGAAAGCCCGCTTCGCGTCTAATCGCCATTTTCTAATCAGACATTTCCTGGAGGGGGGAAATATCTCGACTGCGAGGGTGAGGGTGAATTCAACAGACTTTTTGAGAGTCGTCGTGTGGAATTGAAATACAGAACGCAGCGCATCAAAAGCTGGATCGCAAAGTTGAGCGTTGACACGGTTTCCATCTCATGCATAAACAGTGGCTGGACAAAAATGGACAACGACACTGGAGAAAAAAAAAAAGGTTTGGTTGAATATATATATATTTTTTTTTTTTTTTTTTTAAGCGCATCTACTTTAAAATTGCACCTGGATCGAAACAATTTCATTTTGTCGAACCCCTTGACAAAATAAAACTGAGCAAAATTTCACACCGTTCTTCTTCAAACTAATTCAACAAAGACATCCTGAAGCGTGTCCTTATTCGTGGTCAACTGGCACCCTCATTTCTCCATCGTCCTCAATTGTAGAGGACAAGTTTAATGTGCAACCCCCCCCCCCCCGCCACCCCCCCGGCTGTCCAGTTCATTCATCCAGTCGAGGTTGTCAGTATACATCCCCACAACTGCACCATTACCGCTACTATTTCCTCTCAGGAAATGAATTGGGATTCTGATTGGCTTCGGTCCCTGTCTGGCTCTGGATGAGAGCAACGTGATTGGCAGCCAAGTGACGGCCAAGCGCCAGAGCGCTCCGCGGGAGGCGGCTCTGAGAACAGGGTTCCTGCAGACATTCATCCACACGTACGTACACATCCCAAGCCGCAAACCGCCCGGTCCCCAAAACTTCTGATAGAGCCATCAGCAAGTGCAGCAAGAATTGAATTCTTTCAAGGAAAAAGTCTTGGCGAGTGGACGCCGATGTATGTTCACATACGGAGCGAAACGCTTTGGAGTTCCACGGAGAATGCCGAGTCATACTCGTCCGAAGGGAACATAAGCGGTCATAGTTGAATTACAGGAGTGGCGGGACGGCCAATGCTTCAAGAATTTTCTTTAGACTTACTACTCCCACCCTCCAGCCCCTCAAAATGCCTTTTAAATAATCACTGTGAACACTTGCTCGTAGATGTGATTTATGGCGGTACAGACAATTTCAAAACCGAAGCAGATGGCAACAAAGTAACCACATACTCGCACAAAAGGAAATCAAGTGGAATGTGCGACTTGTAGAGAAAAGGAACTGTCCCTAAATTGACCCCAGCAACCCGAGGAACCTTTTGAGCTGAGCCGTGTGAATAGAAAATAGGTCTCTTGCTTGAAATTAGATAAATAATGACAAGATTTCTGAAAAATTTGAACTTGACAGAGCACAGCAATCTCGAATGAGCTAACACCGCACGTTGACTTTCAAATAAATAACGTCCTCGTCAAAATTATTGGGTCTCTCAGAGAAGCTAACGGCGTATGTGACCCTCCGCCCCTTTTGCTTTGCGAGTTATGCCTCAAAAGAAGATCTCTGGTTTTTTTTTCACATCTGCGGACGCATAAGAGACACTGGGACATTGCCACATGTTGGAACTGCAGACAGACAACAACAACAACAGTAAAAGAGGAAAGGCCCTCTGCAATGTTACACTGGAAAAGTCTCGATTATTATCACCTGAACGTTAATTGTAAACGGTACTTGACCGTTACGATTTAAAGGGGAAGTTCTAAACACGGCATTCTGATTTATATTGCGTTTGTGGAATATGAGGGAAGCAGCAAAATGCAGCCAGTTTAAGCTGTCTCAGGAGGCGGCCATTTTGTGCCTTTCCGTCAACTGGAAATGACATCACACTTACTCAGCACTCAGGTAACGCCCCCTGTTTTCCGAAGCCGAGCAGTGATTGGATGAGCCCTGAGCATCTATGATGTCATTTTTAGTCGACAGCAATTAACAAAATGGCCGCCCCCTGAGATGGACGAAACCGGGTGGATTTTACTGCTTAACTCATATTCCACAAAATGCAATATGAACCAGAATGCAGTGTTTCGACTAGCGGTGCTGTATTCAATCGATTTTGGGGTCAACTTCCCTGTTTAAAAAAAAAAAGTCCATTTGAAAACCGTTTGCTGAGAATTTCATTACAATTCATGCTCAGGCTAACTTCTTTGGTCTGTCATCTTACGCGTTCCGAAATACTCGCCACCGCAAATGCAAGATATGCCTCTTGATTGCTAACTAGAGACAGACGAGGTTCCCAACTTATATTTCGGTTCGCATGGAGAGACACTGGAATGACGTTAAGTGGGATGGGTGGTTAAAGGAATGGTTAACAGCGTGGCAAAAGGCTGTCCTCTGCAGAGTGATTTATCTGCGCCGTTCAACACCGTACTCCATAAGTGCTGCGGCTGAGGGTGAAAGTCATGTTTTACACCTCCCACCCACCGTCCAGGCTTTGAGGAATGACAGGGAGAGCGCGAGCCAGTAGCAGATTAGGTTTTGCTGCCAGAACATGACACATTGGCTTCGCTTTGGTGAAACGCTGCCCTCCGAGCATGCCTCCACTGCTTATTATTCCACTTGTTGAATGTCCATCACACAGCCCAAAAAAAAAAAAATTAAAAAGGAAAAAGTCACAAGGAGAATTGAGAAGGTGGAAATTTAGGGATTGATGTTGGCTCTATCAATATACTATCCGCAGTGCCCTGAAGAAAAACTGTGAAAGTGGACCAAGATGGACTGAAGGCAAAGCTAAAGTACTAAAAAGGTCCATCCTGAATTCTGAAGTAAGAATATAGTTTCCAAAAATAAAGCACAGAAATGAATTCCACCCATGGGATACGTCTTAAAAGCCCAGAAAGCAAAAGTCGGGAATACATTTGCTTTTGTTGCATTTTTTTTCTTACCTTCTCAAATATTATCGCAGTTCCATAAAATTTCATGCATGACCCTTGACAGCAACCTCGCGGGCCCCCCCCACCCCCTAAAGTGACAATGTGTCGGTTCGAAACGATCGATAATCGCCATGAAAAATACAATAGTGCCTTGATGTAAGAGTTTGATACGTGACCACAACAAACACCTCAAATCATTTCTCTCTTTTGAAATGAACTGAAAAGCATGAATGCATTCCATCCTCCCCGAAAACATACATCGTATAAGGAAAATATCACTCAATATTTATAAAAACACAAATTCCACGACAAATTTAAATAGAATAGAGACACCTCTTACCGTGTATGTTGCTTCAATTCAATGGACACTGTGCTGCTCCTTCTGGTTTACGCGCCTTGGCCACCTGGGGGCAATATAATACACACAGATGAATAAATACATGGACATGCGAGTCGTGTTGGATTGTCTTCCAACATGTGTTGCTGTACCGTTTGTGTTCAAATAGCCATCGCTTCAGGGATTATGTTTTTCGTTAGCATGTCTATGGCGTTTTGCATTACGCTAAAGCCATGCGGTTGTTTTAAAATCACAACGCGCATTTCTCTTTTGTCTTATGTTAAGTGTGCCAGTGAACCCACCGGAAGTGGCACCCAAAAAAAAAAAAAAAAAAGCAGCATGAAACATCTTTTTAAAAGCATTTTTTTTTTTTTTTTAACGCAGCGTTGTCATTTTGTCCATTGTTTACAAAAAGTTAGCATCTTCATCGGGGCTCAAGTGTGGACTCATTTGGATGGCGAGCCCTCTCCGCGCCGACCGAGTCAGCTACTGTGGTCTGCTCTGTGTTCAGCCTAAACGCTTCTGATGGCGCTCGCTTGATAAACGACATGGTGTTGAAGCGGCGGAAATGGAGAGCTGCTGGTGCGAGGTGTTGTTTTAACTGCGGGGAAAAAAAAAGAAAAAAAAAAAACGTTCCTACTCCGTACGGATAGATGGATGTAACCTCACACAAGTCATCTCACTCTTGTAAAACAGTCCCTGAGACAAATTGAGGAGCGGAAAGTGGTAAGCACTTGCAGTTTGAAGCAAACATTGAATCCACTCCAATCCGGTCTCATGTCCTAATTTCCTCCACTTGACTGTCCTCTTGCTCTATCACATCTTATTTGCTGTCGAGCAGGTGAATTGAAGTTTCCGAAGCACTTTAGCTGGACAGAGATATTTGAATGGGACTTCAAACATTTTCTATCATTGCCTCCTCCAAATTCTCATTCATCTCAACATTCTGCAAGGGGGGGATGCCCACAGCCGACCTGCTTTCGTCTCCATCAAATAAAAGGCGACGAGAGCTATGATTGATCAGCTTTTCCAGCAGGAAATGACAGGGCATCTCTCGGAGGCCTTTTTAAACGGCATGTTAGATGGTTACAGAGTTGTTCCAGGACGGCTTTCACGTGACGGGGGCCGACCTGACTCATATTTGCCTTTCCAGGTCCTCATCTCGGAGGTGGCGTTTGCGTGTGCAAAGAATTGCCATTGTCACGTGTGCATAGTTGCCAAGATTGGAATATTTACTTTGGAAGGCAGTAAAAGGTTAAAAAATTCAAATTAAACAATAATAATCTGACCTCTGGCTCTCTCTCTCTTTTTTTTTTTTTTTTTTGTAAGCCTATAGTTTGTCAGGCCAGTTGGCTCCTTCCATTAATGAATAACACAGCCTGGAACGATGTTTTAATGGTCATTTCCGTCCAAGTTCTGCCCGATTAGCTTGGAAGGAGGAAGCGAGTTGAAAAAAAAAAATGCAGACTGACTGACAGCTGACAAATCAACGTCAAGATCCGATGTTAATTAATGGTAGTCACTCGGCAGAACGATGATGACATTCCCGCCTTCCTAAGCACTCCCTTCACATTGACAATGATGTGCGCTTGGAGCCCCCCGACCCCCTAAAAAAAAAAAAAAAAAATCTGACAATAGAAGAGAGGGGAAGAAGGAACATGGAACATGAGTTCCTTTCTATTAATCCAAACCAGACTTTTATGTAAAGGGCCAGCCCATTTGTGGGCAGCTTCAACCTCAGAGAATGAGGCGGCTCAGGGGGAGGGAGGGGGGTGTGTGGGGGGGGGCATTCGTCGCTCCCAAACACTGCATATTAATCAGCTCCACTCCAAATATTATGAGTGTGACGCTACCTTTATTTTCATTTAGCGGCAGGCTTGCCCTCCTCCTCCCCCCCAAAAAAAATCTAATTAAATAAACAGGCGTGCTGAAAGAAGGGTGAGTGACAGAGATATATGGCTGCGGATTTATGTACACGTGCATGTGAAAATATAAATCTGAAATAAAATAAATGGACGTTGATGAGGAGAAGGGTTTGACACGCTTGGTCTCACCTTGTCCGCCGTAGAAACGCTTGTGGTTTTCACGCCAGACACTAAATTTCCATGCTCGGCAGCTTTCCATTGGTCTCTTTTTTTTTTTTCCCCCCACACGTGTAATTAAACAAGGAAATCATTGCTTTCTTAAAAGTACTCTAGCTGTAAAAGTCGTTATGACTAATTAAGCGTCTGATTAATCTGCACCGGAATCAAAAAAATAAAGACAATTACACATACGAACAACATTTCTCAGGCTCTATTTGTATATTTTTTGTTCAATGGCTTAGGAGGGCGGGGGCGGCGGGGCAGAAAAAAATGGCTAATTTGCAGTACTTTCCAGTGCAATTATTTTTTTTGTCCTCTTTTTTTTTTTTTTTTGGGCGCCTTTATAACTTTTGAAGCGGTCCTAAACTTTACCCGTGATGTTGCACAAAGGCACAAGGTTGGGGAAGGGAAGAAAAAAAAAAAAAAAAAAAAGGATTTTCATGCAACTTTTGCATTGCGCTCTGATTTATGTCAATCTGACAAATACGGTGAAAGCTGATCCCCGGATTAGAGCTCCGAATAGAAACAGCATCTCTTCCTCTGTTATCTTAGAACAAGGCGTTTAACGTTTCTCTGTTGCGGCGCTCGAGAGAAAAGAAAACTCCTGTCGCCCCGAGCGGCTCCCACATGTCGATGTGCGAATGAAAAAGGTCAGATTGGCCCCATTAAGAATCTTAGTGAATGCTTAAAGGTTAAAATAAAGTATATAGAGCCGGCGCCTTCTTTCATCGGACGAGCATTGCGATGTTGGGGCCAGAATACGACAGCAGAACAACTTAGGACACCTCTATTTCCAAACACAAATGAAAATACCGACCCTCAGAAATTCCAATTTTCACGTATGCATGTGTGCAGCTGTTTTTGTGCTCCAACTAGAGTATTCAAAAGTTATTCTTTGGTGCCCTTTTCTAGACTCTTGTGATAGAAATTCCGATTTTCACGTATGCATGCGTGCAGCTGTTTTCGTGCTCCAACTAGAGTAGTCAACAGTTATTCTTTGGTGCCCTTTTCTAGACTCTTGTGACAACGGAACTATGCTAAAAGTGAGTTGAGGAGATTCATTTAGACAAAAGTAGCGCTTTGCCATCAACTTGTTGCTGCTTGGTGCCAAAGGACTATATTGAAGTGAGCTCAAGAGCTTCATTTGGGGGGAAAAAAATGTTTTGCCGCCATGTTTTGACACCTACAGGGAAGATTTTTACGATCAGCCCCAGGGCTCGCCCCCCAACATACACACACACTATTTGCTGGGGAAACACCACCTAGATTTCGTTCGTATTTTACAAAGTCTTGCTTCAATTCAGCAAGAACAGAGCGAGTCGAATGTACGGACACGACTCTCAGGAGAGCCGAGTCTTTTGTCAAAAAACGATTCAAAATTGACTCCGGTTGACACGGGGGCAATGTAAAAACCAGTAAGAGTGCTCAAGATCACTTCGCAGAAGCAACACTTCTGGTCCGTCACCCACACCGTGCGGCGACTGGAAATCATCACCAGGAATGACACCGACGAGCTAACGCTGGACAAAAAGTCTCCCAACATGTCTCCCACCGAAATTTTGGTCAGACTCCAAAAGGCTCTGCTCTCGTTCCAAGCCCAGTCTCAAGTTACCTGTTTTCCTTCGTGTGAGTGCAAAGTGTATTCATATGCTCCTAAGAGAGAGCCGGATTGGAAGGGGGGACTGTTTAGCCAGAGATAAAAATCACTTGGCACCTAGCGAGGGGGCCGCCATTGAAGTGCGGGACACCGAGTCGGAATGGCACATCGCAATCACGTCACGAGACGAGGCTGACGACGCGTCGGAGTACACGCGGGCCTGAATTCATACGGGCTCCTGCAGCTGCTTCACCGCACAGTTAATAGGGTGCATACTTTTACCTGCGGGGAGGAAAATAGGTAAACATTGGAAATAAACAGGAAAAATATCTTCGCAAAGGGAAAAATTAGACCGCTAACCATTACTGTGAATGCACCCCTTTATGTTATACGACGGCGATGTATCGGTTGGTTTTTTTGGCTCCGCTGAGGAACATTTTTTAAAGCCGTTGTTCCTGAGCAAAATCAATTGAAATGTCGAATATCGCAACATTGTACCGAGCCCGTTAAATGAAGACTCGGCATATCAATACGACAAGTTGTTGGAACGTCACGGTGTCTTTTGCATTTCAGCAGATGAAGTGCATCGGAAGAAGCAATGACCGTGTTTGTCGTACCTTGATGCTGACTTTGGCCGAGGAAGACATCTTGTAGACGTCCCCTGAAATCAAAGAGGACATTTGTTCACACTCACATTAACACCAATGGACAACTTAGAGTCTTCAAAAAAAAAAAACAATTCCAATGACCATCATTCAGCCCGAAATACAGATGTGATTTTTTTTGTGTGTGTGTGTGTGTTACTTTCTTATTCTTTATCCTCTTTTCAAAAAGTTCATATGGTCCGAAAGGTCGTTAAAAACAGAAACATCGCTCATTTTGCAGCCACTTGATGCAATTCTCGAGGGTAGCGGCCCTCAGTTTTTTTCTCTACGATGGATCGGTTGCACGTGAAGAAAAAAAAAAAATTGGATGAACCAGTGCAGAAACAAATCAAAACAGACTGTCAACACCCGACAAGTTGCGCCATCTGGGGGGGGGGGCTTGTTCATGCACAAATAAAAATGATGTCTCCGCTCGCAAACATAACCAGTGTTAAAGACAATAGAGACACTCCTTTTGCATTGTGAGCTACTTTCTCAGAAAGTAGTCGAAAAGGCCTTCAAGAGCCCAGCACGCAGAAAGGAGCAGAACCCCCCCCCACCGCCAATGTCTACAAGCTGACCCCTCGCTTCAGATCAACCCCGAAAGACCCCCGTGACGAGAACACGCTAAGCGTGTCGCACAAAGGCCGTCTGTGCGAGAAAACACCTTCGGGGTGCCGTGCGTCTTCTGGGAAGTCGTCTAAGCTTTCCTGTAAGCCGTATTACCCAGACCGACGTCAAAAGGTTTTAGCTTGTGTTTTGCCTCTGCATTAACACTATGTACAGAACCCAAATGAGTTTATTAAAAAAAAAGTGGTCAATCCAAGCAAACGTCGCGGATTGCCAACATTTCAAATCCACACGCGGGCCTTTGATATCGAGCCGCGCTCATACTGTATATGTTTGGCTGGACGTAGCCAATAGCCAATGCCCGCGAGTGAATGGCCGGTCAGGCTATAGTGAGCACTTATCTGGGCTATTTGTATTAGCCGGGCCAAAAAAAGTTCCTCTTATTAGAATATTAAATTTGAGTTTGCAGGACAAATGCCAAAAAGACTCCGAGCCAGGCTAGGCACTTTCCTGCGGTGACTGTTTCAATGTGCAACGTGTCCTAATGTCGACGCGAAAGTGAATACTAAAGCCGGGCGCACACAGGCCTCCATATCTTGACCGGGAACCACCTACGTCGCAGTCGGACATGCCAAAAACCGCACGACTCAATGAGCCTATGAGATAGACAGAGCGCCGCCTGTTGCATGAGGTGCTCGGCTACTCTGCCGCTCGCTTGCCGCGGCGGGGGCGTACACACGAAGGGTACATTTCATGACAACAACTCAGTTCTTTTTTTTTTATTTTTTATTTTTTTAAATATCCAACCATTGCCAAAAAACTTCATTTACTGCTGTAATAAGGCAATACCGAAAAAAATTGTGTTTCATTTACTTATTTTTATTAAGTGGACGCACAAAATCAAATCATCCCGAGCCAGATATCTTTTTAAAATTAAGTTCTATAGTCTACATTTAAAAAAAAGAATGAATAAATAAATAACATATCTGCATCCAGCTGTGCAACCAGTTGACAAAATAAAATTGGGAAGACAACCCAAAAGTTGTTTTTGACAATAATAAGTTTTCATTTCCAGGTGACGGAATGTCACAAAATGGCCGCCCTGTGAGCTGGCCCAAAAAAATGGTGCATTTTGCTGCTTGATTCCTATTCCACAAATTCAATGTTAATCAGAAAGCCGCGTTTCAACTTGTGGGGCTGTATGCAATATACGATTGTAAAGAATTTTTTTAGCTTGACTTCCCCTTTAAAATTGTGCTTAAAAAAGTCACATTTATCAATCATTCATTTTTCCGGAGGCAAATCAAATGCTCATCCCGATTGTTGCAACAAACAGTGACTTCCAAACCAATCAGTCAGTTTTGTCGAAAATCCTACTCAAGATTTTTATGACTGAGACTATATTTCCTCGGAATGCCCTGATGCAATGTCAAGCGACTGTCGCTATTCGATCGCACTTTTCCAAAGCGCACAAATGAAAACGCGATCGGCGACATCGCCGTCTCCGGTGTCTTTCGAGTCAGACAGCTAGCCTCACAAACACACGACGGCCGCCCCCACACGCTGCATCACATCACAAACAAGACCGCTCTGGCATCGTGATGGCGCCGTGTTTACCTGGCAAGCATCTCGTTTAGTGGTCACATCCGCCCACCCTCGTCACCTAAGAGTCAACATCCCTCATTACTTCCCAACCATGCCCAGCACTCCATCCAGTGTCAATGCCAAGTTCCTCCCGTGGATCCCTCTGAGGCAGCCTACTGGCCCGTGGTATCACTGAGCCATGAGACCGAACTAGAAATAAGGTTAGGAAAATGAAACAGGACATCTTTAATTGACTGCCTCAAGAGTTTAGACAAGGAGATTCCCTCATATGGAAGATTTTTTTTTTAAAAATGTTTGGCTTGAATTTGGTCTGAATCACACATTTAGAATGATTCAGCTCGGCAATACTCGTGGGATATTTTTGAGTCGCTAATCTTTAATTGGAAGCCGGACTGTCTTCAATTCTCCTGCAGAATAGCTTGATGAGTTTAAGGGAGGTATGTGGAAAACATACAGTGATAATATTTTTTTTCACACATAGACGAAGGCAACCTGATGGCAGGAAATCAGACAAGACAATTTCCTATCGCCACGTGTAACACTAAAATCATTAAAAAAAAAAAAACTCCCTCTTCAAAACCTCGATTCCTTTTCCTTGCTGAAGCTTCATATTTATTTTTCTTGCTGAGGCTTCATATTTATTTTTTTAGACCAACTAACTTGAATTTATGACCTCTTTTTCCTCGCAGTTCCTTTCCCCTCAGCCATTTCTTATTGGCCTTCCCTTCAAATCTCCCCACTCGAATCAATCACAGGGCAGCTGTGCTTACCTGCCAACGTGAAGCAGCACGACCCAATTCTTCTTTTTTTTCATCCACAGGGCGCCTCCATTTGGGTCCGAGTTGCCTTTTATCCAAACTTTTTGATCCTCTTCCTTCCTTTCACCAAGCTGGCTGATTTCTTTTTCTCTGGGGAGGTCATTTTGGTGTCATTCAGTCAAATTCTCTCGGTGTGTTTTCTGCATGCGTGCACCACACTGCTGCCTTAGGTCAAGGCGTGCATCGCAGAAAGAGCGCAGACCACACAACTGGGCTTTACCAAAGCCAATAAAGGGTCATATGTCTGCAATAATTAAAAAATAAAATAAAAATAGCTGTATTAAAAGTAATTTGCGTTAACTCATCAATATTTTTTACACCACTTAAAAAAAAGAAAAAAGAATAATAAAAAATAGGCATCAAATGCTCCAAATTCTTGTCGAAATCAATTCCTTGAACACATTATTATTATTATCACCATCTTTATTCCATTTTTTTATGATGAATGTGTTGAGCAAGGTGCACGATATGCATGCATTCGATTTCCCAACCATATTTTTTGCTTGCTATAGTGTGGAAATGATGGATATCATTGACATTGACGAAAGACTCAAGAATTCTATTCGAAAGAGAGATTCTAATACATTTTTTATTGAGACATGACTCCGGCCAATCCCAGGCTAGCACGTAGCTGTTCATCAAATGCTCCAAATTCTTGTCGAAATCAATTCCTTGAACACATTATTATTATTATCACCATCTTTATTCCATTTTTTTATGATGAATGTGTTGAGCAAGGTGCACGATATGCATGCATTCGATTTCCCAACCATATTTTTTGCTTGCTATAGTGTGGAAATGATGGATATCATTGACATTGACGAAAGACTCAAGAATTCTATTCGAAAGAGAGATTCTAATACATTTTTTATTGAGACATGACTCCGGCCAATCCCAGGCTAGCACGTAGCTGTTGTTGATTGGTTCGGTTTGTTGTTTATATTGTAAATGAATGAATGGGCTGCTCCCCTCCCCAAATGGAAGAAAATAATATTAAATAGCACGGCATCAGCCCCTGTACACTCGATTGCCAATCCAGCACTGATGACAGCTTCTCTCAGCATTTAAAGCTGAAAATGGAAGCGGACCAAACTGCATTTGACATTTTCCCTCTCTCATTGCATCTTCTTCTCCTGCAGGCCTTATCTAGATAAAAACATCACACATTTTACGGCTCCAGTTACCATCTGCTTGATCTGTAGACAGCGAGGAAAAAAAAAAAAAAAAAAAAAAAAAAAAAGGAAATCAAACCCTGCTGGCCATGAGACAAAAAAGCCACGCTGTCCTCATTAGACCATCTTGCACCATTCAGTAAGCTGCATAAATGCATCGCCGCGTTATGGTTGGACATCCTCCGCCGCCGGGCTCGAGTATCGTTACGCTGCGTCAGAGGTTTTCTCCTTCAATCTCCGCTCCCATCGCACATCGGCGAGTTTTTCCACAGCGGCACGAGCCACCTGCTGACAACTGCCATTCGTACCCTCCAAAACCACCCGCTCGCAGACACACGCCGTCCCTCGCTTAAACCCAAACAAGCGCTCAACATTAAGGTGTGGATCTGTCATTAGTTAGCTTGGCCTGGCTGCTTGAGACCATTGTTATTGTTAAAGCGAGGGCTGTTTGCACAAGCCATATCTTCGGAGGGAAACGGTACTCCTTTGTGGCTTTTTGGACTCGGCCTAAGTGGATTGGGTTTCCTCTTGCTTTCCCCGCTTCTCGTACCGTGCGGTTTTGATCGGCTAATGCACATATTTTAATCAACGGCGCGTCAAGCCGCCTGGGGAAAAAAAAGTGAGCAGACATAAAATGATCATTTATGATTCATAGTTTGACTCGCACTGCCTACTTAATTAGGGACGCTTGGTATAAAAGTTTCTTCTCAGTCAAAAGCCAAATTTCCACCAAGCGGTGCAGTTCAGCTGCATTTTAGCATGCCACGGCTCCGATCAAGTAAATTCTGACTAGAGTAGGTGTCTAGATGTTTTGGGGGTTTTTTTTTGGTCTAATTTTTGAGAAAATAGTTGCTAGACGGGTCGTAAATCATGCTAAATATTGCAAAAATGTTCTCAGTTGGCAATAATGCGGGCACATGTTGTCGCTCTTGTATGCTTCCTTGACTAGCGTACTAGCATCCACGTTGTTTGAACATAAAATAAGAGCAAAACGTTTCAAACTAAAAGCATCACATATTTAAAATAGTTGCTCGACCGGTCGAAAATGATGCAAAATGTCGCAAAAATGTTCTAAATTGTCGATAATGCAGACACAAGTTGTCGCTCTTGTACGCTAGCTTGACTAGCGTACTAGCATCCACGTGTTTGAACATGAAATAACCGCAAAACGTTCAAAACTGAAAAGCAGCACATATTTCGTGTTTGATTTTGACCTCTTGGTTCCTGTGAGACCTGGTCAGAAATAGTGAGAGGGCCGGATGTAAATCACGGGTCGTACTTTGCCGAATCTGCGACTATCCAAACATCGACTGTGGCTCAATGGTTTGGTAGGAAAGGAGGAATTGAAAATTGTTCGAGTAGAAGAAAAGCTGCATCCTTGTATGCCAGAATGAGATACTAAGTGAGAAGCAGACAGAAGCGATTTGGTCAAATGATTGATGGTCAACAGTGTCATCCTCCCGCATGGGGAGCTGCCCGGGTCTTCCCTAAGTGTTGTTCAAACAACACGAGATGCTGAATGACGTTGTGTCAACAAACACTCGGTGCTCAGACGCTCAGATCAGAGCGGAACAGCTGCGCAAAAGCTCGAGGCGGCCATTCATCACGTCAGACTTTCTAAGAATGGCATATCGCACCTATCTGAAGGCTGCACACACCCAGACATGAGATACTTTCCTCAAATTCTCTCCATTTCCTAAGTATTTCAATACACGTCATATGAGGAGCCACGCCAGCTATTAAAAGGCTTTTTTTTTTTCGACAATTGGCCTTCCTGGGTTTTCCAGAGGGAGGTGAGGGAGAGATTCCTTGTAGGATATTCGGCTTTTATTTTCACACCAGCTCAATAATTACCGATGTCTATTTTGGCATGCTTTATTTTTAATCTTTCCAATTCGGGATAATACAACAACAACAAAGAGAGATGTTCAGTGACTGTAAATCATCAGACTGTACATGGAAAAAAAAGGAATTCTATATCACTGCGATAATAAACATCGCTGAAGTTCAATACCTCTCCGACGGCGTCAAAAGTGAGCATTGTTATCGTTGCAAAGACATTTATTGACACGACGTTCGCATGAGAGCTCGGTCGGGCGTACCTAATGTTGTGACCGCTGAGTGTCGTCAACTCCACTGACACAAAACGAAACAACGCACGACGGACGCTTCAACTGACAGTTTTGACAATGGAACATAAATACATGTACATTATATAGAAATCGGAGCTGTAGCCGTCTCATTCCTCACGAGTGTAAAAACGAAATGCAAAGCGACCCTGCAGGGACTCCACCCCCCGCCCCTGAAAGAAAAAAGAAATGAGAGTTTAGCAGTTGACTCTCACTGTTTGCTCAAATTTTGACGCTGTAGCTTCAAGTCAAGATGAGAAGTTTCCCAAGATGTAATTCTGTCTTGCCGCCTTCGGCTCGAACTGAAGTGTACCTAAAAAGGGTAAAATATCGAATCACTGGGATTGTATCTGTATCACTTTGGTTGCATTCAAATGTGACTTTTAGTCATTCGGGACATGCCTCCACCTTTGGGGCCTTGGGGCGATGTCAATACAGCAACCTTGAAGTCCAATAATTAGCCTCAAGGTTGGGAAGGAATGAACCTGAGTGGATATAAATTCAGCTTTATCAGTCATGCATCTGCAAAAAAAAAAAAAAAAAAAGGTTTGAAATGACTTTGCATCAAACCCTTTTGAAGGGCCGATCTTATGTCTGCGCGGCGTGTGGAGGAGGATGAGAGGAAGCGCGTTCGGCCACATGTTGCTGTGTTTACGTGGACCTTCTGTGGGAGGGGAGGTCGTTTGAACCGTGTTTCGTAAGCGATGTCAATTTGACAGTCGAGGCATTTAGTCATATGTGCAATTGGTGTTGATTTGGGGGGTGGGGGGGTTCGTAACATTTTACCTTCCGTGGAGTCATGTTTTTTTGGAGGCTTGTCAGTTAGCAGGAATGCGCAAAACTATCTTTAAATAGGCTTAAAAGATAGCATACTGCTGCTATTAGTTTTTCGCAATGTTTTAAGAGGTGTTTTCGTAGCTTCAGTGGTCCCAAATAACAAAAATAAGCGACAGTGCCTTATCAGCAACATTTACAGTACTGCACATAAACTCGTGATGAATGCAGCTTTTTTTTCGACAACACTTTTTTTTTGTTTTTTTTACACTTTTTTTTAGGTTCCAGTCCTCTCAGAACGCCTCTTCTGAAGTAGCTGTTTAAGTCTGGCGGTTCCAGAATTTCCCACAGTGGCAATAAATGGCGCTGTGGTACTGTTGTCATACATAAACAGAATTACAGTAGACTAGAGCAGGCGAAAACCGTGTTGGCAGTGGCGATATTCCCATCAACAAGTTCAGTTTGGATCAACTTTAACACTTTATTGTTACTTATAATCATTTTTG
This sequence comes from Hippocampus comes, assembly GCF_001891065.2. Lineage (NCBI taxonomy): Eukaryota > Metazoa > Chordata > Actinopteri > Syngnathiformes > Syngnathidae > Hippocampus > Hippocampus comes. The sequence goes on from NW_017805002.1 coordinate 516,527, forward strand.
TACATGAATAGGCTACAAAAAAAAAAGTACTGTACTATATGTCTGGTACGGATGGATGCAAACACACAAGAAAGCAACTTCGGTTTCATTCCTGCATCTTCCCGTGACTCCCCACTCTGATTCTCTTCATCCGCTATCCCTTCTGCTTTTCTTCTTTGCACACCTCCATTAGCTGTATTTACTCTTTGGAGAGTAAACAGCGCCTTTTCCAGCAGGCTGCCACAGCTCTGTGACTCAATGCGTTCACGCCTCCGCGAGCAAAACGGCGTCACATTTTGACGAGCTGGCGTCGCGGCACGCTACGCGCACGCGACTGCGACGTGAGCCGTTCGCCTTTCTTATTTGAGCTCGCTAGTGAGTATTTTAAATGTCTGATGTTAATAAACCTTAAGAGGGACGAATGAGTGTTTTTAAAACCGCATGCCTAATTGGCCGGCGAGAGAAAGGATTACAGGAGTGGCGAACAACATCTTGCACCTAAAACTTTTTCTCTCTCTCTCTCTCTCTCTCTCTCTCTGCCGCATGACCACATAAACAGTTGAACAAGTTCTGCATGTTAAAATAAAGGCCGTGGGTGTCTGTAATCTGCAAGCAGCCACATTGAAATGACCTGACATCTGCAAACTATTAAAAGCAACTTCAGGTAGCACATGTCGTCCACATTAGCTGCGAGCCAGATTTACATTTCCACATCTCCACGAAGCATAATAAACAATCAAATGGGGCGTGTGCGGGCAGGTTCACTTCACTGACCGTTGCAGAGCATTTTGTGTTGCAGTGTTTGGTGAAGGCGAGAAGACAAAATGTATGTGTTTGGCCCTTGGCTTTTACATGAAGAAGAGGGATTTAAAAGTGCACGTAAAATGCTTTTGTTTATGTTTGAGTTTTATCCAATTCCTGCAGCGCTTGTCGTCCGGAGGGTCACGGGTGATGTGGAACCTCTCCCAGCTGACTTCAAGCGAGAGGCACCCTAGGTTGCTCGCTATACTCCATGACAGGATAAGATACTGATTTACTCTCACATTCACACTTATGGACAATTTAGAGACGTTAATGCACCGATCGTGAGAGTCTCTGGAATTTGGGAGGAAGTAGCAGTCAGAGAAAACGCCGACTCCTGACAAGAAGGCGCTAGCCCAAGATTCGAACATCAAAATTGTGTGGCAAGCTTACAAATGTTAGTCCACCATGCTGGCTGTGTTTGACATTTTTAAATATATTTCTTTTGACTTCTGTGCAAAAAGTAACGCCACTATGTACATTGGTAAAATGTTAGCAACCATTTTCGGTGGAAAAGGGCTTTCAAATCATGTTATTTGTTTTCATGAACCGGATGGTGATTTTCGGGCATTTTTTGCAGGGTTGGGGGGGGGGGGGCGAATCTACAGGCCTGTCATTTATTTTGCTGGTTGACCAGCAACAATGACAACAAACCAAACTCCCCACCCCGCAAGTTGTAACCAGGCAACTTAACCTACTGTAGCCATGTGCCCAAACACATTGATTGGAATGATAAGAAACGGCAGTCTACTGTTGGGAAGATGTGATTAAAAAAAAAGGCGATTTCATCCACCAGCAAAAAAAAAAACGAAAAAAATATTAAGTCGAGCAGCCAGCAGAGTGAACATAATCCCATCGCTGAAAGGTGATGATACAAATCAGAAGCTGAGCTTGTGAATTGCAACTGTTGCACTGCAGCAGTCTGGAAGGGGGGCCGGGGTAAAAGGGGGGGGGGGGCTGCCTCCTCCCTCTTCATCCAAAGAGACGACCTCCACCGTGCATGGGTTGTGGCAGACTGCTGTCGCCCCCCATTGGCAAACACGATGTACTGGAAATAAAACTTACCTCAACGTACAGGAGTTCTATTGCCGTTGGGTTCTTAATACTTGACAGCAAACACATATTAAATATTATATTTATTTCATTTATTTATAAACCTACTCAATAAGGTCGTTTTTAGGGGGGAAATGCAAATTTCTTGTGTGGGCTTCTTTTGGAGAACGAACGCTACCGGCTGCTGTGCAATGTGCGTGCATGCGCGCGCGTGTGTGCGAGTGTGCGCGTGTGTGTGCGCGCGCGCGTGTGCGCGAGTGTGTGTGTGTGCGTGCCTGCTGCTACACAAGAGAAAGTGGTATCAAATTCCTCCACGTTTACGTCCCACGCTGCCCACCAATCACACGCAGGCTTTCCTGCGCGCCATGGTAACGTTCTTATAAAGTGCGTGAGCGAGCGACTTTGCAGTTCAGAGCACTCACGCGTTCTGGGATTCTATTTGGAGACGAGCAAAGGAGAACTTTACCACACATTTCATCCTGCAGTTTTGAAGTCAGACACTTGAGTTTGATTTGTTTCTCTGTGGATCGACGCACCGCTCATCGGATGCCCGTGCGTCAAGACGTTTCTTTCCAAATCGAGTTTACGCAGAAAAAGGGACGTTTTTTTTCCCTTTTCTTTTTTTTTTTTTTTTTTGCAAAGTTTCAAGACTTTGACCGGATTGATTCTGGCAAGTCGCTTTGACAGATTTTCCTTCACGAGAGGCGCCAGCGCTAACGTCCCCGTTTCACGCGTAAGTTTTGGCAGCGACCCGTTTCTCGTATGAATCTTCTCGACCCCTACCTGAAGATGTCGGAGGAACAAGACAAGTGTCTCTCCGATGCCCCGAGCCCGAGCATGTCCGAGGACTCCGCGGGCTCTCCGTGCCCGTCCGGCTCCGGTTCAGACACCGAAAACACGCGGCCGTCGGAGAACGCGCTGCTCCGAGTGGAGGCGGCTCTGGGCGACTTCAAGAAGGACGAAGACGATAAGTTCCCCGCTTGCATACGCGACGCCGTGTCCCAGGTGCTCAAGGGTTACGACTGGACTCTGGTGCCCATGCCCGTGCGCGTAAACGGATCTACCAAGAACAAGCCTCACGTGAAGAGACCGATGAACGCCTTCATGGTTTGGGCTCAGGCTGCGCGCAGGAAGCTGGCCGACCAGTACCCGCACCTGCACAACGCCGAGCTCAGCAAAACGTTGGGCAAACTTTGGAGGTAAGTGTTACTTTTCACTGCGCGTTTTGAATCACTCCCACTCGCGACTCATGCTATTGCTTTTTTTTTTTTTTTTTTAACGCACAGACTTCTCAATGAGGGCGAGAAAAGGCCGTTTGTGGAGGAAGCCGAGCGGTTGCGCGTGCAGCACAAGAAGGATCACCCCGACTACAAGTACCAGCCAAGGCGGAGGAAGTCGGTCAAGAACGGACAGAGCGAGGGGGAGGAGGGCAGCGAGCAAACCCACATTTCTCCCAATGCCATCTTTAAAGCGCTGCAGCAGGCAGACTCTCCGGCCTCCAGTTTGGGGGAGGTGCACTCACCCGGGGAGCACTCAGGTGAGCTTTTTTGAGGGGTGGAGAAGTCTCCTTTTTATCTGTAGTTCTGATCAAACGTATGTATTGTGAAATTTTAGTGTGTGACGTCATGAGCTGCAACCAGTCAGATTTAGCTTTCACAATGCAGTTTTGTCTATACTCCTTACGAGTGCGTTCATTTCATTTTTGTGTGTCGGACAAGTCAAAGTATCACTGTATATAAATGTAGTGCGATCTTGTTTGAATCCACCAGGTTCCCAGGGACCCCCGACCCCTCCCACAACCCCAAAAACCGATGTCAGCTCCGGCAAGATGGATCTTAAGCGCGAAGGGGGTCTCAGATCCCTCCCCGAAGGCGCTAGCCAGCGGCAACTGAACATCGACTTCCGCGACGTGGACATCGGCGAGTTGAGCAGCGACGTCATCTCTCACATCGAGACCTTCGACGTCAACGAGTTCGACCAGTACCTCCCGCCCAACGGCCACCCGGGTTCCGTGAGCGGGCCGGGGACACCGGTCGCCTACACCGGCAGCTACAGCATCAGCGGCGGCGCTCCGGTCAGCCCGCCGGCGGGAGCGGCCTGGATGCCGAAAAGCCAGAACCAGCAGGGACAACAGCAGCAGCACACCCTCACCACCCTGGGAGGGAACGCCGGGTCCGAGGCGGGTCAGGCTCAGCACAGGACCCAGATCAAGACGGAGCAGCTGAGCCCGAGCCACTTCAGCGAGCAGCAGGGCTCCCCGCAGCACGTGGCCTACAGCCCCTTCAACCTGCAGCACTACAGCCCCACCTCGTACCCGGCCATCTCCAGGGCGCAGCAGTACGACTTCACCGACCACCAGGGGGGCGCGCCCTCGTTCTACAGCCACGCGGGGGCGGGCCAGGGCTCGGGCCTCTACTCGACTTTCAGCTACATGAGCAGTCCCAGCCAGAGGCCCATGTACACGCCGATTGCCGACAACGCGGGGGTGCCCTCCATCCCCCAGAGCAGCCCTCAGCACTGGGAGCAGGCTCCGGTTTACACACAGCTCACCAGACCCTGAACCCCCCCCCCCCTCTCCCCCCAACTCCCACAATACATCCAACACACATGTACAGCCGCACACGTATCCCAAAACATTTTAATTCAAGGAATACGTCGTCCCCCGTTCCATCCAGACGCTCTCCGAATCAGACACTTGGAAGTGGACGAGGAGGAGAGTCGCACTTGCGATTGGCTCACGCCGTGCCTTACTCTTTTACCGTGATCAAATCTTGATAGATAGATATATATTTTTAGAGAGATGAAAAGACTCGAGAAAGTCCTCTGTGAGGATTTGATTGTTAATATTTCTGTAGGTAACGTGTGTATGTTTCGGGTTGTTTTTTTTTTTGTCTTCATACGCTGGCAGTTTGTAACCCACGAGGTTGCTTATGAAGGTTATTTCTCTGATAAAAAATGATAAGGCTTCTGTTTTAAATCCGTCGAACAACATCTGCTTGTCGGTTGAGTTATTTGCTGTTTTTTTTTTAACTTCTTCACGTGCCATTCCAATTTACACTCAATGATGGGAGAATCATTGGAAAAAGCAACGAGAGACTTTGAGGGGGTGACCTCAGCCGTTCCAAACCACCCGTGCCTTAAATCCACTTCATTTTCTTCCCGCTTTTGTATATGTGCGCCTGTGTGTGTGTGTGTGTGCGTGCCAACAGCTGAGATTACGCTTACCGTCCAGCAGCGTGTGTTTGACCGCTACAGGAAGTCCCCTTTGACCTCTGGGTTGTCCCCCTGCTGTCTCCTTCCGCGCTGATATAACCCAATCCCTCGGCCTCCCCCAGTTTAAAAAAAAAAATATATATATATATATATTTATTT
>NW_017805002.1:525247-554320 GCF_001891065.2 Hippocampus comes
CCCCCCTCTCCCCCCAACTCCCACAATACATCCAACACACATGTACAGCCGCACACGTATCCCAAAACATTTTAATTCAAGGAATACGTCGTCCCCCGTTCCATCCAGACGCTCTCCGAATCAGACACTTGGAAGTGGACGAGGAGGAGAGTCGCACTTGCGATTGGCTCACGCCGTGCCTTACTCTTTTACCGTGATCAAATCTTGATAGATAGATATATATTTTTAGAGAGATGAAAAGACTCGAGAAAGTCCTCTGTGAGGATTTGATTGTTAATATTTCTGTAGGTAACGTGTGTATGTTTCGGGTTGTTTTTTTTTTTGTCTTCATACGCTGGCAGTTTGTAACCCACGAGGTTGCTTATGAAGGTTATTTCTCTGATAAAAAATGATAAGGCTTCTGTTTTAAATCCGTCGAACAACATCTGCTTGTCGGTTGAGTTATTTGCTGTTTTTTTTTTAACTTCTTCACGTGCCATTCCAATTTACACTCAATGATGGGAGAATCATTGGAAAAAGCAACGAGAGACTTTGAGGGGGTGACCTCAGCCGTTCCAAACCACCCGTGCCTTAAATCCACTTCATTTTCTTCCCGCTTTTGTATATGTGCGCCTGTGTGTGTGTGTGTGTGCGTGCCAACAGCTGAGATTACGCTTACCGTCCAGCAGCGTGTGTTTGACCGCTACAGGAAGTCCCCTTTGACCTCTGGGTTGTCCCCCTGCTGTCTCCTTCCGCGCTGATATAACCCAATCCCTCGGCCTCCCCCAGTTTAAAAAAAAAAATATATATATATATATATTTATTTATTTCCTTTAATTTTATTGCGAGTGAATTATTTTGCATTGTAGTCTTATTATTATTATTGTCTTTTTTTTTTCTTTTTTTTTTACAATGTACACAGCATATCTCATCATTCTCATTTGGATTTGAAACCCAGGAGGTACTAATACAAAATGGTACGTGCTGTAATCGTCTTGATCTTTATTTATCTTAACCTAAATCTTTATTTTAAGTATGTATTTGCCTTTCTTTGCGAGTTAGGGGTGGGGGCTAACCTACAAAATGTTTTTTTTTTGTAAATCGTCTTGAATAAGTTGAACTAGGGCTGAAAGAACTGGAAAAATATATCATTTTTTTAAAAGGGTTTTTACAGTATGTATGTTTTGCTTTTTTAATTTTTTTTTTTTTACCTGTAAGCTCCCAACCCGCCTCTCAGTATCAAACCCCCCCCACCCCGTCCCCCTTTCAACACTTCTGTTCTTTTGCAAAGTATTTGTACTGTCTTTCAAGAATCTTTTGTATCTGTATTTGCAATAAAAATGAAAATGCAATTCAACCCCAAGCCGTTTTTATTATTTGTTGGCTGCCGCGTCACCGACGCCGTTTTCATACGCCGCAGTCTAGGGAAGAGTTAACGGACAAGTGCCAAGTAATCGGCCTGTGTTTGTTTTCCCAGAAGCCTTGTTTTCTTTTTGCCTCCCACTTTATTTTCTTCCTCTCTCTCGTGTCAGCTGGTAGCGGCAGGAGGCGGTGAGGCTCCGTGGGGCCCGAAAGAGGCTTTTTTTTGGGGAGGGGTGGGTAATGTGATTTGTTTATTGCACTAGAGGAAAAAAAATGCTGACAATACTTACATTTTTTTTTTATTTTTATAGCAACGGAGCACAAAGAATGGGCTGCTCGGATCTTGCTCACAGCCTTAAGGAGATTCTTACAAATAGATTAGTAAGAAGCTTTGATAAATACATCCCCCCCACCCCACCCCTCCCCAGAATGTTGACAACGCGGTGCAAGCTAAGAATAAACATGATGTAATGGAAATCAGCTGATCTGGACTTGAAAATCAACCCTGCAATAACTTTCATAAGAAGGATCATGCGTTTTATCATTGCCCCGGTTTAGTCTGGTTTCGAAAATCGGATTCTGACGCGTTACAAATACTTTACCTAAAAGTTCACCAGTTATAATTCACTGCTGAAGAGCTTCCAAGCGACAACACTGACAACAGTTGCTTACTTTTACTGAAATGTGGCCAAGGAAATAGCCAGCCCCAATTGTTGCTGTGCCTCGATCGGTGCTGCTGTTTTGGTGAGCATCAGAGTTGAAATGGCTTCAGAACTCAAAAAATGTCCCAGACAGATTGATCCCCCCCGTCCCCCCCTCAGAACTAAAATCCTGGCCTAGATATTTTTCTATTGACATTTTCCATTGTAATGTTTTCTTTTGAAGATGCAAGAGATTTCATTTCCTCAACTTCAGATTCAATGAAACGTCAAAAAGACGAAACTAAATGAGACACACAGACAGATCAGACAAAATATTAAATATATATTGGGGTCGGGGGGGGGGGGCTTTTCCGCTGGATCATGTGGGGCTCCAAAACACATCAAAGATCTTACAAGAAATAGGCCGATGGATCAAAAAAAATCTCAATAATGTCCAGATCCAATGCCCCTAAATAATGTATGGAGCTGGAGCAGAACATGATTGGAACTCACGCACACAAAAACACGCACTTATCTGTCCGCTCCTGCAATGAGGCTTGGAACCAAAGTGCTTCTTCCCATGATGAGAGACACTGCGTCCATTTATGCAAGAGGCACTGCAGCGTAACTTCATTGATTATTTCAATCTCCGCACATGCAGATAGAGTTTCGAAATCATCTGCGGACAGTCCTCCTGTTCCATCCCCGTAGCGCACCGCATTTCTCGGAATAAAAAAAAGGGCTTTCCAGGGGTGGTTAATATTGTTTGTTGTCATTGTTACTTCTAGTCCGAGTGACATAGGAGATGCTCATGGGACATTGTCGCAAAATGCGACGACGGCATGCGTTCAAAAGGAAATGTATGTGAAGTCAAATAGACCGAGAAACAGTTTTCGGGTCTTTTCATTTGTCATTGCGACACTGAGAGTGAGTAAAAATGAAAGCTTGCAGGTTTGTGAATGTTGAGTGAAAAACTCTCAAAAGCAGCAGAAGCCAGGTGGCCGCGGTTCAGGGATTGAAATCTGCTTCCAAATCCCAATCAAAATGTGCATGGGGGGTGCTCCATTTGAAAAACACAATTTGCAATGAAATTGATGACAGGCCAAAATTGTGCATGGCGACTCAACATTAAGTTTGGGAAGGACAATTAAACACCAGCTGAAAATCACTCATTATACATTTAGCGCAAATTATTCCGCAAGAATTTTAACGGGTTCTGACATTTCACATAAGCGAGCCGTTGGATTTTATCGTTTTGTTTTACATTGACGGGCGGATGCAAATGGCCGCCTTCTTTTCATCCCCCTCGCATTTCTTCTGCATTGACTTCAGTTCCTTTATGCAGATCAGGGGACTCGGTGAAAAGAGTCGCCAGTTTTAACGTGGGCACTTTTCCCAGTGGAGGGAGAGGAAAAAAAAAGTGTAAAAGGGGAGAAAGACAATTAATATTCTAAAGCGACGCCTCGCTGAAAAGCCCTCCTGAACTCGCGGGTGGTCTTTTCAAATGCTAAATACTCTGCGGTGAGAGCAGGATGGTAAAGAGCAAGAATTTGATCGTTTCTATGGAGGCTTTTGATATGAACATGCATCTTGGCCGACATCATAACAATCGGACAGGTGTTCATTTGGGAAGTCCGAACGAGTCAGTTCGCCATAATGGACCCATTTTACACGAATGGACAATCCTCTATTTATTGTGATTCATTTCTTAACTGTTCTTTATGTTTGATTTATTTACTTATTTATTTTACATTTATTTTTTTTATTTTATTTGTATTTTTATTTTTGCAAAAGGGCACCAGCTTTTCAAAGCGTCCCAGCAATTAAATCACGTCCAATCATTTCTCCGGGAACTCTTGTGGGATATAACTCAAGCAAAACCCAAGATGACCCATTCATCACCCCCGGAGGTGTGGGCAGTAAGTCATTCAAGAACAAACAAAAGCAAAATGCGGGAGGGCCTCATCTTCGATCAAAAATGAAATTTTAACTGCGCGGATTTGGATTTATGGTGATAAGGTGCTTTTGGCTTTCATTGTACCATGAAGAACGAATAGGCCGACCAATCTTGTTCAAAGTCACGCGACGCCACGCAGCTGCTTCAAGCATTAAATACCAAACGTGAAACATTTGAGGGGGGGGGGTCAATTATTTTATGATTTCATCTCTGAATAGCAGCATAAGAATATAAACAGGCAGCACAATGAAGTGCCATTTACCGTTTTTCATTGCATTGTTTTGTATTCATGGCCTAAAAAAGGTTGACTGGATTGACGAGACGAATCTTGTCATCCCAATCAAATCGATTTAAATGGGACCTCACGGAAGCAAAGAGAAACAGAGGACAGTTAATAGCGGCTCGGGAAAATCAAGCGAAGGCCAAGCTTGCGGTGCCAGCACGATAAAGCATAAAAAATGTAACGAGGTAGGTTTGTTGACGAGAGAGAAGGAAAATGTGATTGGGCACTGATTTTGTGGGTGGGTTTAAATTCGAAGAAAAAAAACAAATAATAATAAACAGGGTTTGTTTTCAAAAGGTGGCGTTTTAAGGCCTGCTAAGCAGCAGAATGCGCTCATGAAACTGACTTCAATTGCCTCGCTGCTGCCGTGTGGCAACATGAGGAAATGAAAACCACACCGCCTTGCCCCCTGAGTCAGAAAAATCAAGCACTTACACAACAATGGAGGGCTGCATTGTTTTCGCTGGAAGGGGTGAGGGATGGGGGGGGGGGCAAAATATCTCCTGGAAGATTTGGCTTCAGCACATCATTAGCTATGACCTCAGCGCAACCATGAACCGCCACACGCTGTGCTGCTTTGACTCGAAAACGGCGCCGAAGCGCCCTGCCGTAAATCGCTTTTCATTCTGTAAATATACAATCACCCGTGATTTACATTCAGCAAACGGTGACAACATTTTGAAACATTCACAGAGTCACTCGCAATGTGTTTCTTCCTATCCGGATTTCAGTCATACAGCTACTCCGCTCCATCTCCATCTTTTCCTATCTCTCTGCTCTTCTCCTCCCACTGATATGCTCCCTTCCCAGTCGAAGCTCCCCCAAGAACCTTTGGACCCTGAAATGTGTGAACCATCCGTCTCGTTGCGCACACAAAGTGGAAGCCCGTTCACACATCTACGGAGTCGCCACATGAAACGGCCGTTGGGACGTGATAGATAGGCCCCGGCTTGGCCTCGTGACACTTAGGATCCATCACTGGAGCTTATCTGTCGACTGAGTTGAGAGTTTCGACAACAACATGGCCAGATGGAAGAGGAGGAGGCCGGAGGGGGGCGGGGGCGGGGGGTCCCGTCGCTCCTCTGCACACCACCTGCACTGTAGCAGATATAAAATGCAACATTTAGGCTGCCGGCATGGTCACACCTGAAGGTAAAAAAAAAAATAATAATAATAATAAAAAAATAAATTAGCAAGCGATGTAGCAGATAGTTTGATCCAACAAGGATGGATGAGAGAGGTTGAGAGTTGAGATCCATACGAAAAATCAAAATAAACCATTTTTGTCTGCGTTAATCTCAGTTGGGTCAACTCGAAAGGGTCAAGCATCGCCGACATCGTCCTTCTTTCTGGATTATACTTTCCTACCAAACCCTTCCAAATATTTCGGAGGAAAAGCAAAGCATATCCTCATAACTTTCCCCCCCGATTTAAGTAATCGATAGGCTGTCTGGGAGAACAGAAGCATTCCTGCAGCCTGACTCCCGCGCCTTATTGTGACTGAGCGGGAACGTCACACATGGGTGCTGGCGTTGAGAAAAGGAAGAGTTTGAACGGGCGCCCGGCTGCGGAATTTGACAAGAGTAAGAGAAAGTGACAAAGTGACCGGGAGAAGGTGTGGATGACGGATAACATAGGGGGAAAAAGAACGCAGGCAACAGGAAGAACGGGAGGAAGCAATAGTCTGTGTTTTGTGCCGAGGAATCAAGTCCGAGAGCAATGAAATTTAAGTAGCGGAGTGGGAGAAAGCACACACACACACACACACACACACACACACACACACACACACACACACACACACACACACACACACACACACACACACACACAAGCACACTAACAAATGCTTCAGACAGACCTGATTGAAAGAACACTCTGCAGTGGTGTGTCATCATATCACATCTTCTCATAACATTACAAATTTTACTAACGTGTGGCTGCGCTGTAAAAGTAATAGCAGCAGCAGCAGCCTGTCTGGCCATGAGGGAGTCATGTTTTTGCTCTGGAATCACATTTAGAATGGCACTTCATCACGGTATGACTCTCAAAACCTCTGACGGAGGTTGCGATACTCCCCAATGTTGCTGGATTAACATTGCGCTTGAATTGAGCGCATTTCGCTTGCGCTTATATTCGATGATGCTGTTCGGGGTCACAGGGAGCTGGAGCCTCGCCCAGTTTGACGTCAGGCAAAAGGCAGAAGACGCCTTGGACCGCAAATAATCATTCACAACATCACAAATGGGAACTGAGCCCATGATGCTAGCTTAGAAGTTAGCCGAGTGAACCGCTATTAGCAAAATGCTACAAGTGGTGATTTTCGGCTTCACCGCAGCCAGACATTCTTTCCCCTTCCTGACGCAACACTCCAATTGTCGTCCGGGGCACTGGACATGTATCACGACAGGATGAGTGCCAAGTATTTGTTTCTAGTGATAGGTTAGCGACCAGGGGGAACATACGGTATCTTAAGTGTCAATAATGTTTTGGATGCTACAATTTGTAAGAAATCCATTTTGTGTCCTTGTGTAACTTTTTTTTTAAGATACTAAGGGGGGGAAACCTCACGCTGACCATATTTTGGAGTACTGGAGATGTAACTGAAAGGTATTCTGATAAAAATGAGCTACAAGTGTCGAAAAAAAATGCTCGTTTTGTCATGTAAAAAAGGTATGTGGAAGGAGTTCAATATCAACCTGAAAAAAACCCGAAAGGTCAGGTCTTAAAAATTATCTTAAAGGGAGCATGTACGTAAAACCTCCCCCAGGAAATAAAGGTTTCCATGATTTTTGTCATGCCCGGACTGTATACTAATGCTCCAACGTATAATCCTCTCCCGCTGCTTATTCTGCTCTTTCCATTGTTGATTCGAGTTGGTCTTGCATTACCTGTATTTTTAGGTGGGATTATGTATTGTATTATGCCTTCGCTGGCAGCTCGAAACTCCCAAAAGAAAAGACGATGAAGTATTAACCTCAATAATCATTTACAGATGGTGATCTTTTCTCTGATTATGGGCATACATGGAACAAAAAAAAAAAAAAAAAACATTAATGTCATGTTATGTTGTCTATGGAAATAAAGAGTCCTTAGTTTCTTTGACCGTATTTTTTCCCCAACATTTGTTTGGTTTTTGTCCAGTGCCAGCTATTTATCCACAACAACATACATTTATTTATTTGGCTTCACAGAGGAACTTGGCCTTGGCATTTGGCTTTTTGACGGGGGGAATTTTTGTGACACTTAAAACATAGAATAGTTCAGGTAGATTGCGTTAATGCTTGAGGGTGATTTGATTTCCGATGGGAAACATTTTTTATTTCCCTCCACCCTCCAAAAAAAAAAAAAGACTCTTTCAATCTTAGAACTTCCGCTGCATGAGCCTATATCGCTACATAACGTCCAAAGTTATACACATGCTCTTAATTAGTTTTAAAAAAAAGAACATATTTTCCAGCATCTAAAAGATAAACGTGTAAATGGACTCAGCTGTACCTTGCGGCTACCCCAGCCAATGACAGTAGCCCAATACCAAGAGGGCCTCTCAGCCGAAAATGTGAGAATTTGTGCGTGAAGAAGAGCGCACGCTGAGGGACTCTTTACAAGATAAATAACGTTCAGTCAAGTAAAATAAAACACAGCAGGCTAGCCCAGCTAAACCTAGCACTGTGCCGGAGCGCAACACGACACAGTTTAATAAGAACCTTCTCTGTCCTTATCATATGGAAACCATCATTTATTTCCCTTTAACTTCACCCGCTGACAAGCCAATAGATGCACTACAGATTTTCCGTCCCTGCCTTGTCTGCGATGAGCAATTACAACAGACACGGACTACAAAAAAAAAAAAACACTTCAACTTTTGGCTAAGGACACTGTCAAGAACCCCGAAAAGGTTCAAGAGGCCCCGAGATTGAGGTGATGACTCAAGCTTGGATGGGATGTTGTTGTCATGGAGGATTATCAGTCACTGTGGGGGAGTTGGATGGAGGAGGCAGTCACAGATATAAAACAAAAGGCCTGTTATCGGACTATCGGTGCGGGAGAGGATGTTCACCTGGAGTGGTCAGCGGAAGGAGAAAATATTTGTGATAATTCCTGAAAATAATTATATATATATATATATATGTGAATTGTTCAAGGCTGTGTGCCTTCGATGGGCTACAATAAAAGGCCCCTCTAAAATGTGCCCATTGCCACAAACATCACAAGTTTTGAAGGAGAGTGTAAATGGAATGCCGAGTGCAAGAATTCCCTTCGGAGCCTTTTCACGACCCGAAGCCGTCTCCAAAGGCATTTTCGGAGGACTTGATTTGTGTGTACAGCACGGGTCAGAAGTTTGCAAACAATGTTTGATTCAGGTTTTTTGTTTTTTGTTTTTTTCATGATTCAAGAATTTCCCGAAATGCACATTAATACTAAAGTCATCAATACTATACTACTGTACAGAGGAAAAGTCTGAGATTTTGGAGTTCAACTCATGAAAAATGGAATCGAAAACAAAACTGGTGCATTGACATTATTGCTCGGTACAGCCCATAGATTGGTCTCGCTGGTGAGTTGGAGCTGATTTGAGCTAAGATAAGAAGCATTGTAAAGGAATGCATTTTGTTCAAAACGTCGACATCCAATCAGCTTCCGGTTGTACGCCGCCTCTGACCCAGAGTCAGCTGCGAAAGGCTCAGCCGGCACCACGGAGAAAAGTGAGAAACAAAAAGGCAGCAACAACAAGTCAGATGAGTGAGTGCCGTTATCACTGAAATTTGGACTTCCCGGGTGAGAAAATGCCTCATAATGTTGCCGTCATTCTTTTATGCGAATGGGGCTTCCTATTCTACAGCATGACTCACATATAGAGATCGCGGTGTTCCCTTTTCTGCCGATGCAGATGCAAACGATGTGCAGGGAGGGAAGAAAACGAGAGGAAGAAGGCAGAGGAATTTCGGGACACACGCCCCCCTCTTTTCCTCTGTCAGGAAGCCCCCAACAGAGTTGAATGGAAACCAGATCTCCCATCTCAAGACTTCATGTGCGGGGATGTCGTGGCCTCATTATTATCTCGCTCGTTACCTCCCCCTGCCCCCGACCCCCCGCCCCCCCACCCCACCCCCAATTCTTCATTCAGCATGAATACTATCTCCCATGTGTCTTTATCTCTGTCCATCTTTACATCCTCGACTGCGGATCTCTTTGCCTCTCCCTGCCGCCCACCTAAAGGGTCCCAAGTTCAATGTTAGAGGGCCAGTGATGTAATCAAATGCTCATTAGTCATTTTGATTGACAGTGAGCATGACGGGTGGGGGGGTGGAGGGGGGGCGCATTATCGAGCGAGTCCTCAGCTGCGGGGACTTACGGGTTGTGTGTGCGTGTGTGTGTGTCTGTGTTGTCAGGAGAGAAAGGCTTGTCCTTCACATATGAAGACAGTGAAAGGAAACAGCTTCCTGACAGAACTTTCCCTAAGGCGCACTTGTGACATCATAAATGGCTCGGAAGCTAATTGCATTGCACTAAGCAAATTACACAAATGACTCGTTCATTCTGGATGGTTCTTTTGGGGGTGGGGGGGGGGGATTATTCCGTTTGTGTGGGGAGTCTGTTCTCACGACTCATGGGTAGATAGCAGGACTGCAAAAAAAATGTCGAAATCTTGCATTGTGAGGACTGAGTGGTTGTAGGTACTTCAAATAAAAGTTTTGAGATCACTTTAAGGATTAACATTTTGGGGCAGAGGTTGGGGGGGGGCTCATTCAATTCGACTGTAGTCTATTTCGAATAAATGGCTTTCATAGTGTCAAAGGACACCGTTGACGTCATTCCGCACAATGTGACAGCAGACCGCGCTTCCGCGCCCTTAAACAATACCTCGTTTTGGATCGCCTGTCATACATGCTGTCATCTCGCTGATAAAACTATTACACGCAGCGCTAACAAGAGGCTTTGAAACACACGCCAAAATCAAACAAGGCTCATTTATCAAATCTGTCATGCTACTGTCCTAGTGAGGCAGCCAAGAACAATGCGGTGGCCATTATAGATGCCATTCTTCATTCACGTGACCTTCACCTATCAAACGACCGGATGTCATTAATGAACTAAGTTGTGAAATGGTTTGGTCATGGCAAGGTATAGATTTTCATCAACTAACTGTGAGGTAAGTACAGATGAAAAAGCACGCCCCCTTTGCCGCCGACGTACGCCGCATTCTTGTCAACTCGCTGCCGTCCGTTATGCTAATCTCCGCAGAGCAAACTGTCAGAGATGTGCCCTTTATTGAAGACGCCCTTAATAGTTCTCTTCAGATTTGACACCTCTATAATCATGTCGAACATGAAGGACGGGGCACTTGACAGCAGTGGACACGAGAAAAGGCAGGGGAAGATGGATGAAGGCTGCGGCAGATGGGCAGAAGGAGCAGGGGGGGTTCTGGCATTGATTAATGAGAGTCAGAGTATGCGTGTGTTTATTTGTGTATGTGTGTGAGCAAGAGAGAGACAGAGATGAGTATGTCCAAGATATTTTTGCTTTGGATGCATTTCAGACAAGAATTCAAATCTGGTGCAAAACATCTCGTCAAGAGCCATAAAACAATGACAAAAGTTTTTGTTTTGTTTTTTTTTTTGCAACAAAGCAACGCCGACTTGCAGCCAAATGAACTTTACAGCGTTGCAAAATTATTTGAACGTTGTAAAAGGCGCATGCCAGAATTCAAACAGCATGTACGACCAACCCTTAATGATGCACAGCTCCATGCTCTACTTCACACCACAATCAAAACACAGCCAGCGGTGCGTGAACGTTAAATAGCCCAAATGTAGTCCACATGCAATTTGGGCTCCTGATTACTTTGCACCCAATGATAATATTTGGAGATGTTTGACCGAGCTAAAATCAGGAGAACCTGATTTTATAGCCGCATTGCCTTCGAAAGGAAATGTACAGAAAGAAAAGCCGCGAGTCGTGAAGCCGCGTGAATTTAAAAAAAAAAAAAAAAAAGCGCCTTGACCTCTGCTGAAGGAAACTTCCTGTCGTTAAGTGGCCGGATGATAACATCCTGATGACATCACTGGCCATCCGTCATTCGACTGTCTGGCTAACAGCGTGCGGTGATTACCAGGTCATTGATAGTGATTGGGGATTGTGGCGTTATGCTGATTGTGGTAAGCGCTCGTGCAATCGGGCGCTAATTGTGTGCGTGGCCGCACGTGAAGCTCCATCAGCTGCAGGGATGCGTTCACATTAAAAGCTGATTACCTGCTGGCGCAACCTGCTGACCTTAACAATGACCCTGAAAACATTTCCTTCCGATTTTACCTTTTCTTGTTGTTGCTGTTGTTGGTTTTTTACAAGCGCAAAGCCAAAAGGTTGAAGGTTTCGTATTGATTGATGTTTGTGTTTATTACTGGCTGTGTGTGGGGTTGCCTGGTTTATGCTTTGTTATTTTTCCTCCCTGTTAGCTAACAATGAGCTAAAACCTAGTTTTTTTTTTCTTTTACAGCAAATTCATCTTCTTCTCTGTATTAGTGTGGAACGGCATGCCCTCTGGCGCCACGTTGCCCCTCACAGGTCAGTTTTGGTACTACAACGTTCACATTTTGCATCTCCGTGCCATTTAGTCTGGGATTAAATTTACATGCATGTTTTTGGATTGTGAGAGGAAACCAGAGGCCCTGAGGAAAATCATTCCAACTCCATCCCGGAGAGTGGAGATTCGAAGCCATAACTTGCTGTGAGACACACACTTCACCAAGGTCAGTCTGAGAGGAGCTGTCTGGATCTACAATGATAGATGGAGACTCTTAATCGAGTGAGGGAGGGGGAAGGGGAGGGGGTGGTACCGGCTGTAACTATGAAATTATAATGTTTGTGGTTTAAATTATGACTAGCACGACTTCTACTGTGTGTGTTTTCTTCTCTCTGTTCTCCCACCCACTGCGCCACTGGCAAAACATGGCATTGCTCGAAGCCATTAAATTTTAGTGTGCATCAGGTTAAAAGGTGCAAATTCAGGCATTTCTTTTTCTTTTTCTTTTTTTTTTACCGCTTTAGTCACTCTGGAAACATTTGTAATATCTTCTGTCATCCTTATTGAACCAAGAATTAGGCTAATGACAAACACACACAAATATGGCTTACGGCATTTGTTGGTGTTGTTGTTGTTGTTGTTGTTCACTGTCGTTACCGGGTGACATTCAAGTACGAACGTTTATATAAAAAAAAAAAAAAAAGCCTCTCCAACATTTTCAGCCCCTAAACCCTAATAAAGCTGTAAAGCACATTTATGCGTGTGATTAACAGAAAAGCCACAGTGCTCATGACCACCAGTTCAAGAGCAAATGCTCAATAGCCCAATGTTGCGGTTGGCTTTGGGGTAACTCTATCTTACCGTGAAGACACACAGAGCTCACCATCGTTGCACGTAATTATAGTCTCTTGTGTGTTGGGGGAGCTGGGGGGAGGGTCAATAAATCCCGTTGCTCAGGGTCTCAAGAAAATATTGGTTATCATTTCTTTCCATTTGTGATTTGCAGACCACAGTCATGGTCGTTTTTTTAAGCCTGAGTTGCAACATCGTGGAACCATCTGGGCCACAATGGCAAATAAAGGAAACAGATCCGGCACCCATGCAAAATTCTTGCAAACTTCCACTTCAATGCTTTCTCAAGTATGAAATGACTGGAAATGAACACAAATCTCAAGCAATCCTCTTAGGTTGTATTTCTTTCTGGTTGTGGGCTGCTCTTTGCAGTTACGACACACACACACACACACACACACACACACACACACACACACACACACACACACACACACACACACACACACTTTATAGCCACGCAACCCTATTTAACACTTCAGGCTTCCCCACTGTGCAACTGCCCTGTTTCGATTCCCATGGCCGTCGTTTAAATCCTGTGTGCTAGGAGCCAAAATGCCGAAAGCCAGAAACACTTGGAAGAACTCGCTTTCGCTGAACTTTTGTTGAAAAATTGGACTAATCCTTCTTACCGAGAGCCATCGTCATTCGGTGGGATATCGAGCCTGGTCAGCAAATACACAGCCAGGTACGGACTTTCTGCTTGAGTCCATCATAACTTGGACTGTATTCTTTTTGCCATGAATTATTTGGATATTTGTTTCATCGGTGAACCCGGTGGTACGTTTGCACCAAAACATTCATTTGACATCATTGGATAATGACCGATAAAACAGATAAACAGCTTCTGGACCAAATGGACTTTCCAATGAAGGTTTCGCCTTCATGGAATCATTATAAATTCGGTCCTCGTGAAAAAAAAAAAAAATCGACACGCTCATGTGATAAATCTGTGAATGCTGAACTGATCTGGCAAAGTTTGGCAAGTGGTTATTCGTCATTGCCCCTGATTTTAAAATGATGCATAAAGCCAGGTTGGGGCTTTCTGCTCAAAAACCAGTGTGACAAAATGAAGATCAATCGATCAATTTCCTATGCTGTTGATTCTGTTCAGGATGACGTGGAACTTGAGGCTTTGCCAGCGGTCACCAGTTGGTCACATGGCACATTTAGAGTAAAGCAACCATTCTGCATGGAAGTCAGACGAATGTACCATGACAACAACAACAGTGACAAATCCTGAAATATTAATATGGCGTATTATTCTCCGCACTGATGTCATACGAGCCTCCAAAAGATGCATATTATCCGCTTCATGACTTAAGATTGAGGCTAAAACGGTCCGCCCAATAGAATATCGGGTTTCTGAGCGCTAATATGTGGCTAACGGTGCCTGCCAATGATGCCGATCGATTGAGTCGAGATGCGAACAAACGTGGCGTCAGTGTCAAATTCCAATTACTTCTTGGTTTCAACGACTTTATCACTTGTTTGGAAACTAAGCTGCCATCAACTTGTCCCTTTTATGGAACAAAACCGCAGTGAAAAAAGCATGGTTGTAAGGATTTATTTTTTTTCCCCGCTCAATCCCAACGATAGCAGATATCGAACTTGTTTTTCCCAAGGTGCGTGGGTGATTCAGGAAGAATACACGTGTCCTCTACTGGATTACTGTAGATTTCTCTTATTAGCATTGAGAATATCTAAAACGAAGCCCAGGGTATAATAAAAGGTTGATGCAGTGGGAGAAGATGAGACCCCATGGGAGAGGGGAAATAATAGGAGCCCGGGGATGACAAGACAGGAAAATAGATTATGGGGAGACAGTTTAAAGAAGGAAATATAGGAAAAAAATACCAGAGGATGGAAGTTGGGGGGAGGGGGGGAACGGAGCAGAGAAAAGCAGAGGATATAGAGTGTCATCTGGAAGGTTAAGAAAAGAAACGTTGATATACTTTGCAGAATCATTGAAATGTCATCATCGTTCCAATCAAGGCAAATCTAATGAGATGTCAAGGGGAAAGCATATTTTGGGATTCGGATCCTGAACAATCTCAGGTACACCTTACGGTCAGGCGCTGACAAAACAGCCTGGATGACGAGGTATTGATGAGGTAGAGGTGGATGGAGAGCTACAACAGCAGGATTAGCGCTTCCCCCTCCGATACCCGACGTCGGCTTTGTCAAAATTGTGATTTCTCCGAGAACACTTTATGCCACGCCCACCCCCACCACCACCACCACCTTTGCAAGTGCAGCACCTCGACATTCAATTAAAATCAGGCATCTCATTTGTTGCCCTTGTTTCCCGAGCCAAACTCCGCAATCCATTTTAAATGAGTGACACCTAATCCTTATGCCAGATAAGGGTCCCTAAACAATAGAGATCCACTCATCTCTCTGCATATCGTTTTTTTAGACGCATATCATACTCGCTTTACTTCCAACTCTTCGAGTCAGAATAACGGCAAATCCACAACAAGTACAAAAAAAAAAAAAAAAGCATTTTGACATGCTAAATGGAAACTCTGAGGAGGTAAGAAAGAGCCTTGAGAAGGTGCCTGGAGCAAGACGTCTTCGACGCTGGGCGAAACGCTTCCTTACAAATGGGTTGCGAGTAGTACCTCGAGAATACCTCAAGAAAAGAGGAGTAGCTCATTGCGGTGAAGAATCATTTGACGTTTACAAGTCTTCTGACTGAAAACACCCCGAAAATAAATCTTTCTTGAACGACGCGAGTCCCGGCACCTACGTGACAGAATTGACTATCTTCTCCCATAAACATCCATTTTATTGGGCGGGCAAGTGGGTGTGGTCGAAAAAAAGGCTGGCGAGAGAACTTTGGCTTCCTCTCTTGTTTTCCAAGGTGAAGAAAATAAGTCTATTAGTGAGGTGGCCTCCGGAGCAGGGTGTACCTTTTCTTGTGTGTGCGTGCGTGTGTGTGTGTCGGCAGGAACATACGTTTGTGGCTCATCGCGTGAGATAAAGGATATCTAATCTAATCTAATCTAATCTAATCTAATCTAATGTTGCGCTAAAATGTGAATGCTAATTTAAATGTAAATAGCAAGAAAACCGCCTTAAAAAAACGCTTAGAATAGCAGATGTAAATAGCTGTAAAAAGTAAATATATCACACTGCTTTTTAATATTCGCTTTTCAATAACTACTCGGCAGAAGAAATACGTTGACTAACAAAGCAGGCAAAACTTAGCTTGGTTCCTGACCTTTGACAAAGCTGTTGCGAGAGCCGATATAGTCGCAAAAGGAATCGCCGCTCTGTATTAAACATAAATAATGGAAGGGAAAACAGCGCCATCCAGTGGCGCCATATTAAATACCTTTTTGGATATATAAATTGGACCGAGAGCAATCACGCAAAGGGAACCGCAAATAGGTACCAACGTTGGCATATTTTGTTGTAACCCATCGCCCCACACCCGCCGTCCTCTTCTCAACCCAAGTCCCCCCGCCCCCTTTTTACGCTGCCGCTTGACAGATGGGTACAACGAGTTCTGACAGTCGTCCTCGGTTCTTTGCCTGTGGCCTGTCAGAATGAAGGATTGTTCCTGGCACAGAGAAATCGAGAAAAAAAAGAAAAAAAGTGTGTCTTTTTGCTGTCATATAAACACTCATCAGTTTTTTTTTTGGGGGGGGGGTTGGATCTATAATTGACCCAAATGCTCAAATATCTCAGTCAGAACAAGTGTTTGACCATTGCATATGCATTGACCATTGCATATGTCAAAAATCTATACTATTGTTCAGTCCATGCTTACAAAATATTGACCAATCTAAAATGGTGAAAATAGCTTGCTCTCAATGACGATGCATGTTTACCATTGAACAAACTCTCTCCTCAAACGGTCTCCTGTGCCTATTCTGAATTTGGCCTGATGTCAGCAATATTATTTGAGCTTTTCTTCGACTCGCTGCTTACGTTCATCAAAACTATGACTCAGTGCCGGAATATGAGACGGAGGCTTCGGAGTGACAGAGTAATTTGCAGCCACATTGGTGGAACGGGGTGGGGGGGGACGATTGAGGGTTGACAAAACAGCAAGACAGATGAGGAAACCCGAGAGTTTCCAAACATGGAACCGGGCAACTCAAGAAGAATTTCAAAACAAGTCAATGTCGAGTTGCAATGACGAGATGATTTCTTTATAATGGTTGAGATCATTAGTTAGTTATTCTTAAGTGACCATTAAGGAAACAAAATGTCAAGAGACTGGACTTCCAACGAGGCGCATTCAAGCAAGAAACACTTGAAAGGTTTCAGACGAGTACGAGCTGCGAAAAGATGTTCGATTCTCGAAAATATTTCAAACGATCATTCCTGATCTTGACCTTTGATTTTCCCCCCCAACTGCAAATTCCGTTGATGGGTATTGTTTTTGTTGTCGTCATCCGCGCAATTTGGTGACCGAGGGGCCTTTGACGGATGGGTCGTGACGGATTGCGGTGACTCATAAGCACTGTTTGGATTTTGAAAAGTGAGAAATCGACGGAGGCGTTTTGCCTCTGCTGCATATTGTTTATTAACTGGCGTAGGAAGAAAAACCTTGATGAAAGGGCACAAAATGTCTTCCAGGGAAAAAAAAATCATTACTTTTCTTCTAACTATTGGGTAATAATTGAGAAAAAAATGTGACATTTGAAAAAAGTGATACACTACCAATATGAACACACAAAAAAAAAAAAAAAAATCCATAAAATGTTCATACATGCTAACTCGTAGCTCCCGAAAGAAAAACCTTCGCTCTGACCGAAATTGGACATCGTCTCGGCTGCCATGTTTGCGACTGGCAGAGCTGGCTCACGCCTTGGCAATGACTCGGAGCCATTGTTTGACTTATGGGAACAGAGGAACACAAACGGAACATTTCTGTCCGGAGGCAATCATCTTCATCCTCATGTTAATTGCCCTCCTCTTTTTTTTTTTTTTTTTTTCATAGCGCTCCGGAGAGGCGTCTCATGTATCTTGATGATGAAAATGACTTTTGTAGTGCGGAGGTGCACGGGAGGCTCGAAAAGCAAAAACGGCGTCGGACTGACAGTCAGACTGATCCAGACGGGCAGCCAGACAGATAGTCATCCAGGCCACCGAGCTCACCTTGTCCTTAGAGAGGCTAATGTTTCTGGGAAAGTCCCGCTCGACTCTGCTGCCTCGCCAGCTCCTCGCGGCTCACAACGGCCACGAGGAGGGAGAACAGACGCGAGGGGAAGAGGAGCCAAATAAGCGAAATTAGCAAGACGGTCGAAGCGGGTTTTCGTGTGGTATTCCACGGTATCTTTGGGCCTCTTTGTCATCGGTCCTACCTGCGGTACAATCCAACCGCCGTCCCCTCCCAATTGTCCACTCCATAGACGTTCAAAAAAAAAAAAAAAAACTGTCAAAGCAGCTCAGACATTTCCCTGCAGTTCCTCAATGTCACTCTGTCTCTGAGAAATCACCACAAGTCCCAGGGTTAATGGACGGAAAAGCCTGAAATATTTGACAGGATGCTTACGAGGGAAATTAAGGAGGGTTGGCAAGAGCAGTTTTTTTTTTTTTTTTTTTGCTTCAAGCTTGTTTTTGCTTCAACGCTGATTTCTCTTGACTTCAAGCAAATTAGGTGCCATTATTGGGCTGACAAAGCTGGGCATTTTGCACCATAGGGGGAGTGTCAGATTTGGACGGCTTGTCCAAACAAACACAGCAATCTTTTTTTTTTTATTGTTACGCTGGCTCAAATTCACCCACACACCCTGGCTTGGACCACGACTGTCGGTGGAACAGCTTGTCATTTAGTATCAACTTGATTTGGCTGAAGAAAAAAAAATAATAAAAAGTTGCCCCCCCCTCCTCCCCCCAATCATGGCAATACTTCCTCTCTTGTGAATGTTGCCTCCAGAGAGCGACGAGACAAGCTGGGTTGAAGGTGACAGAAATTGGAAAATGATAAATGCCGCCTGCCTTTTTTTTTTTTTCTTGTTCAGTTTTGCTCATGTACCAGGAATAGGGGGAGTAAACCTGGAGATTTCTGTCCGTCAATCTATAGTCAAAAGAACCCCAGTGGTCGTTCGAACCAGCCCTCGCCCCCCATGCATATTTTTAATAATGAGAAGTACCCAAACAAATGTGGTAGTGAAGCGCTGCCAACCCAGTGACAAACACTAGCAAAAAAGAAAAGAAAAAGTCCCAACATAAAAGTGTTTTTTCCACTGTCATCCTTGTTCGTATCCTTGGGTTTTCCGTTTTACAACTCTATTACATTTTCTGTCGCTCCAACTGTGCCTTTATGTGTGTGTGTGTGAACTATCGGTGGTAATTCCGCATGAGCTGGCCTCTCTTCTGGCACCAGAAGTCTGTCATTGTGCTAGTGAAGTGGCCATTTAAGAGCCCAGCATGATTGGCATCGCAAGGCCTCTCTGGTTCTTAGCGGTTAACCGGGCGTCCCGCAGGGGTTTCGCCACTCTCTCGTCATCCCCGGAGTATCTCTGGGAATCACATGAAGCGTTCTGGTGACAATGACGTTATTCTCCATAATTTCCGTCGAAACTAAAGAATCGCAGTTGGTATCGAAGCCGAGGGGTGTTCTTGCGAAACAAAATGTCGACGGCATAAAGACAACCGTTCCATTTTCACAGATAACTTCATGTCAAGGTTACACAACACCTTGCTCCTGATTAATGGCCAAGTACTTCCTCCACTCCTCCGGTCCGTCTGTCCTTGACTCCACTTGCATTTCCTGTCCTTTTCCTTTGTCTGTATGCTCCCATTGCTCGAAAACTTTATCTGCTGTCCCCCCCTGCGGTCCCCCGCTCCCCGCCTTGTACATTTTTATCACTGTTGCCCTCCAGCTGCATGCAGTAGCTGAGATAATTGGCCTTTATTGCACCGAGATAATACACGCCGGGCAGCCAAGCGCTGCGCAGATGCACGGTAGCTTTTAAAATAACACTTTGAAAGCGAGTCAGGTAATAGCGCTGTTACTTTATGACACGGCGCGGACAACCGGCCCCATGCTGCGTTGCTAGCTCAAGCCTAGCGATCATGAAATATGTTCGCTGAATTTGTTTTCAACGTCTTAACTTCAGTTTTATTACTTCTCTCGTTTCCTGCCAGTCCATCCTCCATGTTGTTTTCCAACGTGGTGGCTAAACGGTGTACGACATGTATTTTTGTAATGGGTGTTAGCCTTAGCGGCATTTATTCGTCAATACTAGCATGGAATCTGCGCAGCCACACGTGGATGGTCGTGTCCTCATATTGATTGAAGTAATGAAGTATTATCTTAACATTTGCATTTGCGGAGAACCGTACCAAATCATTTACTCCGGTTTGCCGTAATACCTGATACTCTCTCATTAGTATTGCAGTAGTTTTGCGGTATTCGGCTTGATGCTTCATGTGTTTTCCTCCGCCGTAAGCCGCGCTTATGGATTGGAAACTGCTGGAAAAGAAAAACAAATCTCGTAGGGAGCGTCTTTAGATTTCCGCGGTGCTCTCATTGTATTCGGTAACATAGATTGTGTTGTCATGCCAAGTAATCAGGTATGTGAAGCGTGAGCAAATCCCAGGGGTGGATGCGTTTCCAGCGATACTTGAGTCAAGAGTGCGAGGAGTTACAGAGCGGCAAAAAAAAAAAAAAGGAAGAAACACATTAATGGTCTGGGTTTTTTTTTTTTTTTGGGGTCTTTCATTTTATTTTCAATTTGTCACTTATGCGTTGACAAGCATCCACACATGATCCAGCCAAAATGAAAAATGATGCCTGAGGTCCAGATTTACACGGAGACGGTTTGGATGATTACACACCATAATCGTTGACTGTCATTAAAAAATGGAAAATTACAGCGGCCGATGAAAATCAACCGTGTGGGTAATTTTTGTTGAAGGTCTTGAAACAGCAGTACCTTGAAGAACAGTGAGCACACTTTTATAATGGCATTAAGAAGCCTACAATGTACATAAAACCAACGGGGGATGACATAAAAGGGCATCTGAGTTTATTCTGTTGAGGAAGGCTTTTTTTTTTTTTTTAACCGACCTAGTTAAGTTGTCAAAGTTCCTTGGAAATCATTTATAACAGTTTAAAATGATTTGTTCTGAATCGGGGACCAGCACTTGGGTCAAATCCTAATCAGTCCTGACACTAAGTGCAACATGGAGGGACACCGCTCAGTTGCAAACGATACAAAATGGTCGCCATCACGATCGTGAAAAAAAAAAGGTACGTTTGATGGCTCGCATCGGATCTTTGCTAATTCTGATATCATGAAAGCGTGGTGACTCACATGTCCCCGCCGTCGCCTCCTTCGCTGAGCACATTCTCATCACCAGGAACTATTATAGCGCAGTGAGATGGTTGACTGACCCAGGCTCAGTGATGTCATCAAAAAAAAACCATCATGCACTAGCATATCTGTGACTCTTTACCAGACTTTGTAACTATGCAGAATTGGGTTTTTTTTTCGTTTGTTTGTTACAATTTTAGCAGAACAAATGTTCGTCGATGTATACGGACTCACATAAATGCCATGTTTACAACCTCCGATGTATATTGTTGCCCGTGTGTGTGAAACTCACGGGTGCTGAGTCATCCTGGCATAGACAAACCGTAATTCCATCAAGGGCTGGATTGCAAACATTAACTAGTGATGTCACTTACTGTTCTGTTATCATGAGAGTAGACAGAAAATGACCGTGCCTTTTTTTTTTTGTTTTGTTTTTTTTTTCCTTTTTGGGGCAGTTATTTTGACTTGTCACAGCAGGAAACCGGTAATGATTAACAGTTGTGATGGCCACATTCCATGACAATGCTTTAGGGGTAAGACATATGTGGGGGGTGGGGGGTGGAAACAAAAACAGCCAAGTGAGGAAAAAAAATAGTGATAGATCTAGAATGCCGATAGGATATTGACAAAGGCCCGCCCTTAAGCACCATACCAATGAAGGCTGGTAACGTCGACGGTAAACAAAACAGCCCTGACGATGATATGAGAAATGACGCTAATAGCAAGTTAACGCGCTGCCTCTACGGCCGGCCGTCACTTTAGCCCACAGATGTGTGACCTCTGGGTGACCTTGGGGTGAAAGGATGAAGGTCAAGGTCAAGTCTTTCTCCGAAGGCTTTATCCTTCTATTTTTTTTTTTTTTTTTTAACAACAGGGCCTCTTCATTGGCGAACGTGGCCCCTCTTTCTGACCCTGAGCTGGAACCGATCGCGTTGCAAAAATCTAAAATGGTAAAAAATTTTGAAAATTAGCGAAAGAAACACTATCTCCTCTCTTCGAAGAGTCTGATAATCCCGCACATGTGCTTCCCACCAGAGACATCATCAGACTCACCGGTGGGGGACTTAGGTTTTGGTGGGGGGGGGCGGGGGTGCAAACAAAAAGATGTTGATGACGTGGAATAAATCCTTTTGAAACTTTTTAAAAATTATTATTTATCGGACTTCATCGCTGATAGATATCGCGACTCCGATATTGCCGACTTGGATTTCACGACTATACGAGAAAGCATCACCCGTTCGAGATTTGGAAATAGCTCCAGATTGCCTTGGCGAATCATTTACCTCGGTTTCCAAATGTGATCGCTTATCACACTAGAGAATATTTACAGTGTCGCCACTCTAATCAGTTTGGCTCCGGGGAGAAAAATTCTCGCCACTGCGGCTTTGCATGATCCGACGCCGCTCGGATTCTGACTCAGCTGCTTCAGGCCCCCCAGAATGAAAAGGCTTTATATATTAATTTTTTTTTTTTTGGTTTAATACACTGTATACTAGTGGTTGAAAACTAACAAATGCCTTATGAGGCGCATTTCCAAACTGTGGTTTGGAAATGCTTGGGAGTGCATCAGTGCCCTTCAGGAGGTATGCGTCATCAAAAGTGTAATCGCAGCCTAGTATGAAGTTGTTTTTTTTTTTTGTCCTGTAAGTGGGATTCTTTTCTATCCACAAACAAAATGGTTCAATGGGAACGTTCCCTCTAAAATCTATTTTTGTAACTTCGCCCGAAGTTTTGGATAAACCGGTCTGACGCGGAAATACACATTCTTTAAAACACATTTAAACAACCTAAAGCAGACTTTTGCCAATCAGTTCTCATGCCTCCACTGTCAAGAAACGGACGAGCATCACGTAACGTTTCTTTGAGGGCACAAAAAGATTCCCTCATTTGCACAGTTCTCTTAAAACGAGGCCTCAAGCTGTTTGTCATGCTCAGTTGGAATTTACTGCAAAACCGACAAATAAAATAAGAGAATTAAAGAGGGCTCTTTTTTTTTCTTTTTTTTTTTTTTTGTAAACAGGGCGTCTGCAGTAGAGTGGAAACGCCGGCGGCTCTTGAGTTTCGTACTTGCGCAAGGCTCACTGCCGCTTTGTCAATTTGGCAGATGGGCCTCCGCCAAGGTGGGTGTACCGGCGCAGCATATTGAGCGTCGGTGGAGTTTCTCCTTTTGGAATGACAATTTGGTGCCAGAAAAAGTCCATCGAAACGTGTCCTGCGCTCAGACCACGGACCCTATTTTCATGCCTAACTTTGCCCATGGGCAGAGTTTTCTTTCGTTTGGCATTTTTTGCAGACTCGCGTAGTTAGAAATTGGACTTTGCGCCATTGTGGGTGTGAACACAGCCGACTTGGAATGGAAGTGGCTCCTTTCATTCCCTTTCAATCCAGCGCAGGAGAGGCACATTGTCTAAATGCCGCTGTTTCGTGTGTGTGCGTGTGTGTGTCTGTGCGATCCGACAGAAGTCAAACTAAATAAATAATGAATTCCAAAACAAGGTGTCGTAACGATGTGTGAAACTATGTAACTCAAGGCCTTTCCGATGTTGACGCTCGCTCAAACACGCATCCGTTGCCACTGGTGAAGCGCAAATTACGTGTATCAGTTAGGAAGTTACAATGGGTCAATATTTGTTAGGCCGCTTCGGCGGTGATCGATACTTTTTTTTTTTTCCCCCACACAGACGAGTTAAATCTTTGAGCTAACTGCGATAACCTGTTATCTATGACCTAAGGGGGTTGGGGGGGGGGCACTTTTGCTTACTCTTAAGCAGCACCGTGACTCATCCATTGATTAATTTTAGATACCGCTTGTCTTCATTAGGTTTGCCGGTGAGCTGGACTCTATTCCAGCTGACTTTGGGGGAGAAGGGGGATTGTTCCTGGATTGGAAAAGTTTATATATTCTTGCGGTACATCCAATTAATTGTATTCTAATTACATATTTGTCTTCAGAATGAAACTCACCCAGACACTGTAGCCGGACGATGTAAAAATCTGCATGCATGGAAACAGGTTGGGGGTATTTTTCCGTATCCGAAATTGCGAAGCTTTCACTTTTGTAATGCAAAGTATCTCACAATAGAAATAAAACGCGGAGTTAATCATGATTTCACCCTACACGAGTCATAAGATGAGACCATATCAAAAACTGAACTTTCAGTGTTTTTCCGTCTTCTATATGTTGACATCGAGGTGGGGGGAGAAAAAGTTTGGTTCAAAATGGGTCATTTGTCCAAATTCCCCAGCTGTCAGTAGCCGTAGACCGAATGAGAAAGTGGTGACGGTAGCCGAGGATGTGACATGCTTCATCGTTAAATGACGGCCCTCCACCCAAAGAAAAGGCAGGCGTGGCACACACAGTGGCCCAAAATGGCGCGCACTTGGTCGGGTATTGAAGCGCCAGACCGGGCCGCTGATGTGGACCATAACAGAGACGTGGAGGTGATGTATGACGCTGGTAGCAGGGGCATGTGGGTATTGCGTTGATCCGTGAGTGTGTAGTCATATTCCATGTGTGTGTCTGTTTAGTGTAAAAGGGCCTGCAAATGTTGTGTGACTGTAGGACTGCGTTGCACAGACGCAGTTACACACCAGGCTAAATGAGGCTTATCCAACAGTCTGGCTGGAGGTGTGTTTGGGAGAGAGGGTGTGTCGTAGGACTGGAGTGTTCTTTCGAGTCTTAAATGTTTATGCGTTTCTCTGGATGTGAAAGCATTGAAAAGCGGTCACACAAACTGTACGTTCAACCAAAAAGTCTGGGTTATTTTTGACTCATTGTGCGAGTGTGTGAATGTGCGTGCGCGCGCTCTCTGCAATGTCACCACACATTAAAAAAAAAAAAAAAAAAACAATCACAAAAGGACCCTGACCTCAAAGCCTGGAAGGCCAAGAAGTGTTGTGTGAAGTGAGGCGAATCAGGATTGAGCTCATGACTTTTTCCACATTTGGAACATTGTTTTTGCGACACTCCCAATTTTGATATGTGTGCATAGTCTGCTCTTATTTGGAAAGTTCCTTTTCAGGACTGTACCAGTCGCCTGTTGGGCTGCACTTTCCCAGAAATGACCATATTCTGCCCGAGAATTGCAGCAGGCCGGTATTACAGAACATAAAACTGTATTTAAAATGAAATTTACATCCTGCCTTTGCAGCAAATTTTGGTCAAAAAGCTATACTTGCCTGTAAAAAAAAAGTCAAGTCACTGATTTTAAAGCCATTATCACCCGCCATTGTTTTCTCAACACTATTCTCCAAAAGAACATACAGTAATCACGTTTTCAGTGACGCAGACATGAATGGTGCATTGGAGCAGCGCCTGTATTATGAGGGCTTCAGTCGTTGGCACCTGGCCGCAGTTCTGAAAGCGCCATTTATTAGTTACCAGGAATGAGCGACAATAATTTATTATTTATTTGCTAAATCAATCGGTTACTGGGCTCAGCCGACACAAACAGCGACGGTAGCCACAGTTAGCGATTAGTGCGACGCGCTAAAAAGCCAAAACGGCAGTGTCAACATTGGACCCCTCCCAAAAAAAAAGAAACAAATAAAGCTTGTTGGACAAGTGGCCATCTTCAAATAACTTTATGTCACACTTTACTGGTCAATCCACAATGAGTGAAAAAATACAAAAGGAAGGCAACTGACGTGCATTAGCCGTGTTAGCATGTTGGCCGAGCGTGTAGCTTATGTTCCACGTCAGTGCTGCCATATTCAACCCAGAAGCCTATGAAATATTATTTAATAAAAGAATTTCTTCCGACAATAGCGTATTTTTTTTCAATTTCAAACAGGAAATACTGTATTGTCTGCTAGCTTGCGTGTCATGTCCTCCACCTTGCACAATTCCCCACATTTTTCCATCTCTCCCTTCGGTGTACTTCTTGATGATGTTCATAAAGTGACCAAGATGATTGAATTTGATTATTCACATTCGCAGGGCAGTCGCCCGCCCTCTGCCTTGTGTCCCGCACAGCTCTGTTTACAAAAGGGAATCATTCACTTCCCCTTATCGCTTTACACCCACGCTATCTTAAAGCCACACATGCAAGCCACACAAACACGCTGATACCGATTAGCGGCGTGTTTACACGGCGACGGTCGGGACACAATGCAGAGGTGGGAAACGCAGTCCGGATTACGCAGAAATTGGAAATATGGTTAAGCGGTTCAAATACATCAGGGTTGGACAGGAGAAAGAAAAAAACTGCTGAATGAGTCCTGCTTGAAGAGTAAATGAACATCAGTAAGCAGAGTCAAAAACGTATTCCCACCATCTTGATTTCATCGTGACAGCAAACCGCTCTCTAATGGAATACAATCGAATTAAGCTTTAGACATTACCAGATGCGCAAGGCTAGGAGAGAACATGCTGTAGTTCCATTAAAATCGGCTTTCCCAAGGCTTCAGGTTGTGGCGAAACAGACCCGGTGGGTCGTTGAATGTCTATCTACTTTTACTAAGCGATGCTTTATTTGTCTTTTACTTACTCCCTTGTCAGCTGTTACTTAAACAAAACCATCTTTTTGTTTTCCCCTATTAAACAAGAAAGGAAATATATTCCAAAAATTATCAAGAGCTCGCGCGAGGTGATTTGTAGCCGCGAATTGGGATGACATCTTCTCTTTCTGTCATGTGACAAAATGCTGGAGCAGCGACCGGATGACAAAGCGCAGGCCAGCTGTGGGCCTTATAGTGAGAAATTGAACACATCTGGATGCCATCAAGGGAAATAGATACAGTGAGTTTCTCAGGCACGGCACCCAAAGTACCACTTTACTTCAAGAAGGTGCCCCGAGTCCAAAAAAAAAAAAAACGAGATCATAAAACACTAATGGAAACACGAGCATGTCATCAGCGAATGATAAGTCTCGAGATTGAGAAGCGGATCGGAATGTCGTTCCAATTTTAGCAGGGTTGCGTTTGAGGAAAGTAGCTTCACTGGATCTCGTTTGAATCTGGCGGGAGCAGGCAAGTGATCCGGAGCCAGCCGACTTGAAGGTCAAGCAAGGTTTGTACTGGCTTGGGAAATAAGACACTTCAAGATTTATGGAGGCCACTAAAGAGAAGTCATTTTTATTACTAATACTGTAGTGATTCCAGTTCAGTGCAAACAATTTTTAGTTCTGTTCTGGCGCTAACGACTTCATAGTAGTTGTGCAGCCAGCTCTTTACATGCAACGTTTTAGAGTCTGAGTATTAGTTGAATGAGATATTTTCTCTGAAATATAAATTGGTTGAAATTTGATCCCGAATCAATGTATTTTCAAGGATTTTGTTGTTGAACACATCTGAAGGATAAAGCTAGCATTAACATTTGCATAAAATGGGCCAAAATAACATTTCGGGGATTGTTCTGGCATTCTTGTTGCTCGGCGTGGGCATAATTGCTTAGAAGTTGAGTGTTGATGAATTATGTCTCGAAGCAACCGAGGCGAAATGATGTGACTCGGCCGCAACGTGACATCAGCTGCGGGAACGACGTCCACGGAGATGACAGCAACTCTTCTGGGAAACGTGATACTTGTGAACAGGAATTCAGAGCATTTTGGGAAGAGCGTCGCCGTCGGGTTATAAATTTTCATTTCTTCATCTGCGCGGCGGGCAGTTGGCGTTTGAAATTGTCGCAAACGTACTTGACTGCTAGATCTTAATCTTACCGGTAAGGAACAAATAAATTCTGTTTTTTTTTGTTGCTAGGGACTTTCCATCACAAAACAAGCCTTTTGTAAGCATCCATTTAGAATAGGTAGGGAGGTCTTGATTTTATACAGTCGAGCGTCCCACCCCGCTCAAGAAAGAGGACCCCATCGAAGAACGATTACGATTTGAATGAGACAAACCATGACCCGCTTTGATTCATTTTCCGGCCTTTTTAAAACAGCGGCAACTAAAAGGGGAAAGGAAGCGACATTTCCTCTTGAGAATGGAAGGCTGGGGAGTTTTGAGAAAACACGCTATTTGCTTTGGCTAATTCCTGCAAGAGAGCTTGAATAATGATCCCAAGTAGTCGAAAGCAGGTGAAACAGAGTGTAGGTAGGTGGAAAAAAGGACGTATGCGGCGGATCCGTGAGTGGGAGGAAAAACCTGGAGGTGAGCTTGTGGCCAAGAGTGAAAGAGGACAAGAATGAAGGGAGGGGGACAGGAAAAGACGTCGAATCCAAGTGATGAAAAAGGGATGGAGACGATACTCGAGAATGAATAAGCACATTGCAATTCCTTAATACAATTACCCAATTAGCCGAGAGGCGGGCAAGTGCCAGCCGCAGAGATTCGTTCCGCCTTTCGGCCAATTCATAAACCGGCAGAATCAAATGGAAAAGTGCTTGATTGAGTTTAGACAGGACTCATTCTTGAGGAACACTTCTGTCCTTATGTCAGTGGACGTACAACACTTGGACGCTCTGTTCGTTTTTTTTTTTTCGGCGACGAGGTCAAACGAATAATCAGCGTGCAAAACAAAACACCAACGCAAGGGGAAGGCTCTGATTACACGAATGCCCAAACACAAGCCCAACACAAAATCAACAGTCCAATCAGAGATTGCGATACAGCCTCGCTGGGTGCCGTGTGAAATGTTGTTCGAACATACCCACGACCATATCATCCTTTTTTTTTGCAGCCGATGAGGAAAATGGAAGCAAAACGGAGGAAAGACGATCCCCGCGCCACTTATTTCGGCCGCGTCTGTCTTTGCCTTCCCCGCCCGTCCGCCCAAGCTCTCTCTCATCTCTCTGTCATCATCCGCGTGTTTATACGTCACCTTCCATTAGTCAGACCCGTAAAGTGGCATATCAGAATATCTTGATCTCTTATCCCCATCATCCGCGCCCCCTTTGCGTCCCGCACTCAGCGTGCCACTCGCCTTAGGGCAAACCTAATTTAGAATTTTTATTTTCGTCAGCCTCTGGAAGTTAGCACCAAAAAAAAAAAAAAAAAATGTGGATGCAGGTGGATCCGAATATAGGACAGCGACTTGAAGTAGAAGGCAGGAAGCACATCACAGACGAAGACAAAGATTCAGCTGGTGCGGGAATACTGCAAACGCCTTAACGCCTCAATTCAAATGCTGACGATTGTATTTTCTTTTTAAGATTAAAAAAAAAAAAAAAAAGCGAAATAAAATGTACTGTGTTTTTCTTGTCACTACAGTTCATCCGGCTTTCGCTGTGACCAAAAGACGCAGCTGGGAG
>NW_017805002.1:554539-585395 GCF_001891065.2 Hippocampus comes
CAACTGGGCTCTCCTCTGTAATCTCTTCTCACTCTAATTAATTCTGCTGTGAATTAATTACCGGGAGAGGGGGGAATTTTCCCAAAACAGAAGAAGAAAGGGGGCAAATAATAGGGAGGGAATCTGCATTAATCACCTCCCTCTTCCTCAGCACACACAAAAAAAATAAAAATAAAAAACAACAACAAAGAATTAGAATCTTGAAAAACACTGATGAGAACACTCCAAAAAAAAACCCCCGAACATGGTAAAGAAAACTGTTTACTTCGCCCTCACCTCCGCTGCTGAATCCCCACGACGACGTGATTAGTAGAACAGAGACTTTCCCCTCTCCTTTTTTTTGCTTTCGTTATTTTTCCCCTGCAACCTCCTTACGCTACTCATTCGACTTTGATGATGATGTGGGAGTTGAGGGAGAAGCGCCTTGGCTGGGATATCGCCCAAGCAAAGGCACAATGGGAAGAGCAAACTATAGATCAGGGGGCCGGGAGGGGTGTCTGTGTAGCTTTGTAGCCGCTCGCTAACTCCCTGGCGTCCTGTCATGACTCATCCCGACTTGAAGCAAACTTCAAAAGTGAAAACTTGAAGTCGAGGGCCGCTTCAGTGATGTTACCTCACGTCGCATCACCTCACTGTCCCTTCCCTTTCTGCTGTCGGATAAATTTGTTGTTTAGCATCCAAAAAAGAGCTGAACACAACAGGAATGCTTGTCAAATTTCAGGGGGGGGGGCTCACAAAAGAATTGCTCAGTGCGGCTAATGCCGATGTTGCCGGGGTAACCCAGTTCGAGTGATAATGAGGGGATATGATGTCAGGATGGAGCAAACTGATTGGACAAAGGCCACAAGAGCGTCACACTTTTGGACGAGACAACCCAAGCCGGGCAACCGAGGACATTGTTTCGAGGCCATGTTATTCATATTCAAAAGCGATGACATCTCTGAAGCGAAATGAAGCCGCGCTTCACCGACAAAAGTCAACTCCGCCCGGCCTATATGGCAGACGCACGCCTGCCACTTTTACATTTCGACAAAAGAAAAGAAGGAAAGCGTTTTGAATAGCATTTGAATGCTGTATAAGAAATCATACACTTAAAAATAATCATTCGGTTATTGCCGCTTTGACGAAATGGAACCCTTTCATGCGCCAATAACGACAACCTGGAACCTGATCACATGATCAGCCGCCATCCCCAAAAGACTTTTTTTTTTTTTTGTCACTCTTTTATTTGACCGCTTCCTTCCATTAATTGTCACGACATATTTAACAAGTCATGAAAGGAACGACAGCATTGTTAAAAATGCATATGTAGCATCAAATAACTTTGGGACTCACATTAGTCCTATGCCACCCTTTTCCCCTAAACTACCATAAGTGTAATTAAGCTACTACTCAGTCGGCTGTTTACTTTTACTCATTTCGTCAAGATTAGCTTTCCCAAGGCTTCCAGCGAAATGTCAACATCTGTCTCCGCATAGCCATAAAATTTGGTGAATAAGGGTTTTCTTCCTGTTAGCGACTTCAAATTACATTTGTAATGAATCCCGCTACAATGTGCTTGGCGCGTGGAGGGAAAGCCTAATTGTAAATCATTGCGCACTTTCTCATGCCCGGCCAAATGAAACAAAAAAAAAAAAAATCAAATCGAGAAAACGCTCTGCACTTAAGATGTACTTAGCTTGACCCTCGTGTGCCCAACAGTCCTGCTCTACCAAAAAGCAAAACACAAACTCCTCTCATACATAGAGCACTCTCAAAAACGACCGCAACTCAAACAAATATAAACTGAACTTAAAAAAAAAGCCCACTTCACTAATAAGACGCCATCACAATGTGCCTGAGGTCGCTCGCATTGGCTCATGGTTGAATATAAACAAACAACTGCAGTTTTCAAACAGCCATTAGCGAGGAACCTACCTTCCCCAGCAAGATAAATCGAAGGAAACGGTTCAAACCGCCCGCCCCATTCAGTCTTTTCACACACTCTATTTCATTTTAATGCCTTGATCAATCACTTTAATGTCATCCCTCTCCATATCTCCTCCTATGCGCATTCGTCACCAACGGGAACGCTGGCCAGCCGGTTTGAAGCAAGACGGTAGCTTGCCGACGAAATCGAAAAAAGAATAAGTAGGGGTTGGGGTGAACGTTTGCAAGATAATAAAGGAGACAGAAACAAAGACATTAAAAAAGAAAGTGAGTTCAAGCCGCTGCAATTGGGGCGGAAGTCACGCTTTCAAACCCTCAAAACACAATCCCGATGCATGTTCATCACATTGCAGCACAGGAAAAAAAAAAAAAAAAGTGGCCAATTCAAATTGTCTATTTGAAGAAAAACATTTTCATAGGCTTGAGAGGTGATACTAATCAAAAATAAATATGGCTCAAAAAAGATTTTGGATTGAGTTTCTTTGGGGGGTGAAAATGTTGCCAGCATATTACAGTAAATGACACTGCTTTGGAATAAAAACTGCAGACGTGTTACATAACTTCTGGGGTGGGGAGGGGGGGGGTGTTCTTGAACTCCCAAGTTTCTTTTGAAAGAGTATGCATATTAACCATAGAGGATACAGTTTAGACGATCCGAGCTGCCTAACTATTCTTGTCTCTTTTTTTTGCCTATTGTCTTACCCTATTGTCAGAGCCGACCTCACATAATTCCTGGAGCAAAGTGATCTCCTAAAAATGCATCAAATGACCGCGGTGCATTCCGTGGAGGAGGCTGGTGGGGAGGGGGGCGATGTAGTCCACAAATTTGTTTTAGGGAATCAATGCCAACGGAATGTCCATTAGATTCAAACGTGATTGGTGGTGGACTCAAAGTCATGTAATTGGAGGTCATCAATATTCTTCAAATATGTTCAGGCCTGCATGCGTGGAATAGTTCTGGGTGGTGGTTCGGTCTGCTAAACACCAGACTGCAAGGGGGAAGGTATTGGATGTCTGAGGTGCGTGACATTGTGTGAATTCTTTCAGAGCGGAGTATTTCACCAGAAATGGTGGACACCAACTTGCGAACTCATGACGTCAGAGCGTACGATCCGAAAAGGCTACATTTCCTCGTACATTGAGCAAAGTTTCATTTTGCGACTTGTATTTTCGTGATTCTCGTGATGAATGCTTATGTGGTCTATTTCCTCTGGTCACAGAGACTTCTGTCACGTGACTCTGTTTTACCACCGGGAGACGTTTGATTCCATTTTACCAAGGCGGTCGATTGACCGTACGCAAAACCTACATGGCTCCGCCCACACAGGAGCACAGTTTTCCAATTGGCTCATTTACAGGAAGCATAACAGAGCAGAGCAAATTTTTGGGCAATAACCGAACTTCCACATGCCTATCTTACGCTTTGGTCGATTTGATATATCGTCATTGAAGACTTGCTGAAGTTATTATGATATTGTAAAGTAACAGTTAATAAGCCGAATGCAATTATTTGCTACTCTACCCACGTCTGGATATCGCCAGGTCTCCAAAATGTATTTAGACAATGATATTGGACCTTCAACTGTGTAACAAGATTTTCCCTCAAGGCCCGTCTAATATATTGTGCTCCCAAGCACTGCATAATATGTGCAACCCGAGAACGCAATGTCTTCAGCCACTGCGGCCAGCGCTGCTGCAGATGCATTAAAAGTGAAAAATGACAAGAGGCCTAACAGCTGTGATGTCATTCACCATTTAAGCCCATTAGTGGTTTGGAGTGTTCCACTCAACAATTCTTAGTTCATGTTGTGCGAGTGAAAGCATGTTGACATCTTACTATCACCCCGTACGTAAGTTCACACACAGTAGTTGAAGGCGAAATTGGGGGCCGAGGGGCCAAAGTTGGGTCATGGCCGCTCTTTCGGTGAGCATAATACCAATAAAATGACACTTTATAAAAGTGTCAGAGAAGTTACGGGACTGGTCACAAAAGAGTTTGTTTTGAAATTCTCTTTGTGCCACATATACATTTCAAATCCAAACTACGAGCTACAAGTTTCCCCTTTCAAAGCAATCCTCTGGAGTTTTAACATATGTGCTTCTCTGGCGGGAACTGTCAGATGCTCGGGGCATCCTGAGCAGCTGCGTTATAAGGAAACCTGCCACACTCTTGTCATGCGCTAGTGTAGTTTGTAGTTCCGGTACGACGGTCCTGGAACTTTTCTGACACACCTCATATATTGTGCATATAAAAAGTACGTACTGTATATACAAAGCGCATGAGTGCATCACCACAAGGCAGTGGATGGTGTCATCGGTATTTATTTATGGCCCACCCAAGACCAAACAGTATTTTCCCTTGTTAGTGTGTTTGGTCAGAATGAAGGATTAAATAGAAAAACAACACACGGAGAAACATTTTTGCCTGAACAGACATCGTCAATAATTTTCCCTCTTTTTTTTTTTTTTTTGCTTCATTAAATTCACCTTGGTATTGTTCCATGGAAATTTGAGCAAACTGTATGTGTGTCCTCTCATTGTGGATGCATAACCCAAACTATAATCAGGACTTTGAAATGAATCAAGCGCTTTACACGCCATGTTTATTCATGCTCTTCGCAACATGAAAGGCTTGACTGAGCAGTAATTGCATCATCATCGCCATCCCGACCTCGCTTCCTCATTATGGGGGTGGGGGAATGGGGAGGGGTCATGTGGTGACTTTGGTCAACTCTCATTTTTTGCCCCAATGTAATTGTCAGAATCCCCAAGATCTTTATCCGTAGAGGATTTCAGAAAATTTCAACTCGGAGCGACCGCCGCTTATTGTGAACCACCATCTGAGCGCTCTAGTGTACTGTGCATTTCAAACTTTTGCTTGCAAGGAAAAAAATAAAATAAAAAAATTGGCCCAACAACAGCTTGTATCGCTTTCGTGTACTGTTTCAAACTTTTGCTTGCAAGGAAAAAAAAAAAATAAAAAAATTGGCCCAACAACAGCTTGTATCGCAAAATGAAGTAAGTCGGGTTACTCTTATTTCAAGGCGCCACTGTGTTAGCAACACAAAGCCTAACTAGGCATATTGTCACGTGTTTGGTGGTTATGTGGTCAGGAGTACCTTGTTCCAATGCGGTGGTGCGTCTGTTGTGAGTTAAAAGGATTCCAGCATCTGTAACACCTCCCTCGTCTGGGCCAAAACCCCCTAACCACAACAATTCAGAAACAAACCTCTAAACGGGGTAGCAACATGCTGCATGTTTGGATCTCCCTCCTAAATATGCTCATTTATTCCCTCCCAAGGGTGAAACAACAGATCCAAAGTCCATCTGTTGCCATGTAAGTTAGATAATGCTGCTGTTAAAAAAAAAAAAAAAAAAAAAAAAAGGACCCCACCTTGCTGTTCCCCAAACTGCGCCTGAAGATGACATGCCAAACTGTAGGAGTCGGCGTCGCAGTTTCGAGAAGATGGTGAGATTTTGTGGCCTCTTTGGAAGCTTCCAAGAAAAATCCACAGCAACCGCAGATTAAAGATAAATAAATAAATAAAAACACACAACAAACTTTAGCATACGAGACTGCCAACACAAAACCTGGGAGACTTTTTTACTTTGACAGATATTTCCTCTAAAGTAGCCATCTGGTACAAAGTCGGTCATATCCGCCAATATCAACTTTCGAGTGCGCCTATTTGACCTAAGATGCTTCTCAAATCTCAACTTGGAGAACCGTTGTCTTTTCTGCGGCAGCGAAACAGCCTCGGCCCAGCCTGAGGTCGTCCACTTCTTTTCACTTCTCTTCATCGCGGTCCAGCGACGTTAAACTCTTCCACATTGGTGGTACAGCATTCACGTTGGTCCTAATTATGTTCACTACGCTGCAGCCTTCTCTGACCGCAGCACCAAAGGT
Organism: Hippocampus comes; assembly: GCF_001891065.2. NCBI lineage: Eukaryota > Metazoa > Chordata > Actinopteri > Syngnathiformes > Syngnathidae > Hippocampus > Hippocampus comes. Next base: position 560,376 of record NW_017805002.1, read on the forward strand.
TTACAGTGCTCTCATTATACACTTAGGCTTAGACTCTAAACCAGGAAACAAGGAGCCAATAAGCCGCCGCTCCAAAAACCACACCGCTTCCTTGCCGTATGTTTAAACCAAAAAAAAAAGTTCCCTCTCCTAGTTTGCCCCCCTGCGACGATTGTCAAACAATTGAAGGTGGCGAAAAAGAACAGCAACATTACGAGCCGATGACGCAACGCGGGGACACCGGATTAGAAGACATAACATGAAAAATAAAATGAATCCAATCAGAAAAAAAGTCGGCAAAATTACAGGTGCTGACATATTTTTTTGATTTTTATTTATTTTTTCATACATTGGAAATTTTAGGCTCTGAATACATGTTGTGGGTTCCTACCGTTCATTTGTTCAATCCACTTCAACAAGGACCAGGAAGAGGAACGATTATTCCTAAAATGGCTTTCATGTGTAAAAATAAAACAACAACCACAAAAAAAAAAAAAAGACCACCTAAACAAACTAAATGCATCAGTGTAGGCGAAGAGTTTTTATAATCCCGCTTCTGGCTGCTGTTGAGGGCACAATCTAGCCAAGTAGTCATTTAGACAGCGCTCTCTTGGGCTTCATTACACAGAGTACGTCAATTCCAGCCATGACCGTCCCAATGAGATGTTATTGGCAGTGTTGGGCCTTTGTCTATTGTTCGCTGACCTATGTAGGACTAGCATTCGCAAAAAAAGTATACATACACCACAGTTTCCATAGGCATGGCACAGCAGTGGCTTATCACGAGTCCATCCGTGGCGCTGATAAAGAACCGATCGAAATATCCAAAATCTGGCAGAGAATTTGTCTGCGCGGTGCTCCAAGGAGCCAAAGAACTTGCATTAGTCGAATTAGAGGGTATTTGAGAACAGCTCAGCCTAAGCCAAGACTATTGGACATACTGCTGAGGATTAGAACCCGGCCTGTGGCCCCCGGCAGTCCTTTTTTTTTTTTTTTTCCAGGCCATTTCTGCAAGAGATCAGCCTCGAACTGGCTGTATACCATTGCACTAAGTGCCGCAGAGGGAGGGAGCGGTGCTGAGCCAAGTCCGCCGGTCCACTGGCAACAGAGGCTGGCAGTCGGAAAAAAAAAAAAAAAAAAAAAAGCTCCATTGGTTTAAAAAGAGCCAAAAGGAGATGATTGGCCTCGCAAATTAGAGCCACTCGTCAAAGCACATGGCAGCGCTTCATTCTTTACCATTCGTCACATCAAAACAGAAACCGTGTATGCGCCACAGCACCAAAAGCTTTTTGTCAATAATGGTGGCTTTCTCAAATTGGTCTCTACGTTGTTTTTTTTTTTTTTTTTTAAATGAATTCAATTAAATTCTGCAGAGAGACAGAACTAAAATGTCATCAAGGTTGATGACATTTTAGGAAGGAAAAAAAAAAGATGGCCCGGCCCAGACACTAATCTCAAGTCCTCCAGTACTATTAATTCTTTGTGCGTTATGCTACAGCCTTTATAGGAACGCCCCCTCCGCCATGACGGACGGCAAAATGACGATATGCACCTTATATCTATTATCGTTTATTTCTAAAAATGGGCATATGTTGCTGTGCGGTCGGATGTACGAGTTTTCTCTCTCTGGATCTCAATCTTTCCCCCCACTTTCTAATCCGCTTATCCTCACGAGGGTGGCGGGCGTGCTGGAGCCTACCCGGAGTAAACCGGAGTACGCGGAGAAAACCCACGCAGGCACGGGGAGGACATGCAACACACAGAATCGAACACCGCAACCTCTGCACTGTGAGGCGGATATGCAAACCAGTCGTCCACCATGCCGCCCTCTTTCCGAGTCATAATAAAATATTCATCGATAAGCTTGCACAGGCCTTTTTTAAATTTTCAAACTCAGAGTGCCCCCCCCCAAATCCCCCCTCCCTCAGAGAAAATGTCATCAAGATGGCAACCACTTGTCATGTTGCAAATCTTACTCGGGTCTCTCAACAAAGGACGATAAGGCCCAATAGTCCCAAAGGGTTGGTTGATACAAACGGCAGGAAGAAAAAGATCAGGTGGGAGAAAATAGAGCTGTGTCCCTTGCAGAGCTTTTCAGAGTGTTTTGTTCGAAGCCAGGGATCGAATTGCAGCACTGAGCCCCACCAGCCGCATTTCTTGGAGCGCCCGTCACAATATTCTGCCAAGATTGTGTCAATAGTCGGCGGCGGCGTCCCAGTCCACTGCCTGATTTTCACCACACACTCTGACACGCACACACACACACAGGCATAAACAGCCCAGTGCACAAATATCCGACAAAACAGACTCTCACATAACCCCATTTGTGCATGTTGACGCTAAAAACAAGTGGCATGATTTTGCAAGGGAATACAAAGATAGACACAATCTATATATATTTTTTTTAGAGTTAGACGCAAAGCCACGATTTAATATTACACAGTCGGGATCGATGATTCATCTCAAATTCGATTGCAAAGACGTACTCATTTTATTAGAGTTGTTTGCACGTGTTTATGTAAGCATCAGTTTCCATGTTTATTTCCTATTTCTATTTCATGCATCTGATTCCCACATACTCTTGCCTCCTGAGAGATCCATTCACATCACTGTGATATCATTTTTCGGCTGTCCTCAATTCATCTCAGTTTTTGGCCGATTCAAAGTTCTGGGTCCGGTGCTGACTATAAACTGGAGTCGCGTCCGTATCCCCCTCATCCAAAGTTTCAGGCTTAATCCAGTGTCTAAATTCCAGCTCCTGTGCCAAGCCTCAAGATGATCCAAAGTCCAAGGAGAAACCAGGTCTAGGTTGGGTCCAGTGTTTACGTGTATCTGGATTTAATCAAAGGCATTTGGCCTCGGGAAAACACAACAAAAACATTTCATATTTACTTTGACATCAGATGGGAGCAGAGAGAGGAAGAAGACATTCACACGCAAAATTCCACAGACGGACGTATTTCGATGGATACCTTCTACGTAGTGTCAAATGGTAATCCCAATGTACCGTAGAGTATATCCCGATTCAAGAAAATATTCAATATTTACAGTAATTTGAGGATGTGACATCAGAGGTTTGGGTAATTTTTGACTTGAGGGACTCTTATCTTCATGCCCAGTGCATAGCGTGGGATAATTTTGCGCAGAGGTGGGGTGGACCTTGTTTTGGTATTTTTGCAGGTACGTGGACGCCGCTGTGGGTGTGAACACAGCCGACTTCATTTGCTGCCAATAGTCCCTGACGTGGCATAAGAAAAAAATGATTTGCTGTAGTTTTTGAGCAGTTCAAGGCCCTCAACTTACGTTTATAAGGAACGGCAAACAGACCTCCATGGGCCAGGGAGGTCACAGATCTGATTTATGGAATGATTCAAAGTATTCAATGCATGCTTTTATCATATTTATGAAGGAAAAAAAAAAAGAAAATAGATCCCAAGGAGTCTGGATGCAGAAATTACTAGCTTGGTGTGAATATAAGTGCGAATAGTTGTCGGTCATTGTGTACTCTGAGACTGACCGGTGTGACCATTCCAACCCTAACCCTAAACCTGAACATATTTTAAACACCATTAGCCGAAGAATCCAAATGACAAGAAATAAAATGTTTTGGATCCATGAATTGTTATCTCGCGGCATCCGCATAATATCACATAAAAATCCTCCCCTGCACACAATCTACATATATTTTTTTTTGTCCTTCGGAGTTAGACGCAAAGCCACTTTTTAATATCACACAGTCGGGATCGATGATTCATCTCAAATTCGATTGCAAAGACGTACTCATTTTATTAGAGTTGTTTGCACGTGTTTATGTAAGCATCAGTTTCCATGTTTATTTCCTATTTCTATTTCATGCATCTGATTCCCACATACTCTTGCCTCCTGAGAGATCCATTCACATCACTGTGATATCATTTTTCGGCTGTCCTCAATTCATCTCAGTTTTTGGCCGATTCAAAGTTCTGGGTCCGGTGCTGACTATAAACTGGAGTCGCGTCCGTATCCCCCTCATCCAAAGTTTCAGGCTTAATCCAGTGTCTAAATTCCAGCTCCTGTGCCAAGCCTCAAGATGATCCAAAGTCCAAGGAGAAACCAGGTCTAGGTTGGGTCCAGTGTTTACGTGTATCTGGATTTAATCAAAGGCATTTGGCCTCGGGAAAACACAACAAAAACATTTCATATTTACTTTGACATCAGATGGGAGCAGAGAGAGGAAGAAGACATTCACACGCAAAATTCCACAGACGGACGTATTTCGATGGATACCTTCTACGTAGTGTCAAATGGTAATCCCAATGTACCGTAGAGTATATCCCGATTCAAGAAAATATTCAATATTTACAGTAATTTGAGGATGTGACATCAGAGGTTTGGGTAATTTTTGACTTGAGGGACTCTTATCTTCATGCCCAGTGCATAGCGTGGGATAATTTTGCGCAGAGGTGGGGTGGACCTTGTTTTGGTATTTTTGCAGGTACGTGGACGCCGCTGTGGGTGTGAACACAGCCGACTTCATTTGCTGCCAATAGTCCCTGACGTGGCATAAGAAAAAAATGATTTGCTGTAGTTTTTGAGCAGTTCAAGGCCCTCAACTTACGTTTATAAGGAACGGCAAACAGACCTCCATGGGCCAGGGAGGTCACAGATCTGATTTATGGAATGATTCAAAGTATTCAATGCATGCTTTTATCATATTTATGAAGGAAAAAAAAAAAGAAAATAGATCCCAAGGAGTCTGGATGCAGAAATTACTAGCTTGGTGTGAATATAAGTGCGAATAGTTGTCGGTCATTGTGTACTCTGAGACTGACCGGTGTGACCATTCCAACCCTAACCCTAAACCTGAACATATTTTAAACACCATTAGCCGAAGAATCCAAATGACAAGAAATAAAATGTTTTGGATCCATGAATTGTTATCTCGCGGCATCCGCATAATATCACATAAAAATCCTCCCCTGCTCCAAAACATCCAAAACGGGATGCTCTGTTGCAATCCAGTTTTGCAAGGATACACACTAAATGCCAACATCTGCCCGGCCAATCATGCACATCCATATGCACGCGCACACACAACACACACACACACACACACACACACACACACCAATTAGGAAACCTCTATTAAGAAGCAAGCGCAGCACTGGAATCACCAGAATTCCAATCCGGAAATGGCCCACTGATGCCCGACTGCTTTCTGATCCGCTGGTGGTAACACTAGTCAGCTGACATTTCCACGGAGAAACCTAAAGCCCACTTCCCATTCCAGCGCGGGGTTGCCAAACACACACACAACCACCTCTACGTAAACTGTCCGCACGTGCAACAGACAACTCTGGAAAAAAAAAAAAAAAGGAAGCTTCCGCTCAATTCTGATCCAAGTCACACCTGCTAACCGCAAGTATTTTTCCCTTTCCTATATGACGGATTTTCCCTGGTTAATGCTCGTCACTGGAATACTATTTAATGAATGCGCAGGAGGATTAAAAAGGGAACGTGGTAATCAATGTGAGCATCCGCCGTGCTTGTCGCTGAAATTAGGTGGAGAAGGAAAACATTTCAAGGCCACTGTAGCATCTCGAAACACATGTTCAACAAAATGAACAAAAAAAAAAATGTTGATTACATCTGCACGTTTTCGTCTTGAAACACATGCTCAACAAAATGAACAAAAAAAATGTTGATTACATCTGCACGTTTTCGTCTCCACCTGTTCTTGTCGGCCTGCTTATCAATCGGCTCCCTCCAGTTACTTGTGTCTTCTCCAGGGGTGCCTCATTGTCTCTCCATTTTTTTTTTTTTTTTTTTTTTGGGGAGTTCGATCCTGTCTGCTGCAATTTTGCCCCAAATTGGGTTGTTTTTGAAACATCAGTTCTAAATAACGATTTAAAAAAATAAAAATAAAAACAACATTAAATTGGCCGGAAAATGTGATTGTGTATACAGGCGCGGAATACCGCCACCTCGCAGGTGACCTCGACTATAATTGCAGCGACTCAGAACAAGTTTGACTTGTTAGAGAAAAGGCAGTAAAGTTATGGAAAAGCTGGTACACGCAGTAGGCGTGTAGAGGAAGGACTTGTGTGTAGTATTTTTAAATATGGGTTTGTGTGTGTGTGAGGCTCACGTGTGTGTTAAAATCATGCGTGAGTGTGTGCGTCGGCGTTCGGAACGCCTGCCAGTCTGGGGCTCTCCTGGCAGCTTCGGCTTCCCACTGCAGCATCAGAAGTGACGAGGTGCGAGGGCGTACACACACACATATACACACACGTGAACACACACCAAAAGGGTTTTCCTCAACCTTATGCCAAAGTAGGGAGAGGAAAAGACCAGTGTGAGGCGCTGGGAAATAAGCAACTGCCTTTTCCACTGGCGCGTTCCCACATCCAGCAACGAGTGACAAGTGACCCCGACTTGGCGTGACTTTTACCAATACACAAACATACGCATTAAAAAATTTAAATTTGAATAAAATACAAGCGCTCTAATATGCGGGAGACGCTCGAGCTTGACATACGTTAACGTGCGAGACCACACGATTCATTGGATGAACCCACGTATACATACTAAGGTCACGCCATTTTACGGTCATCGTTAACGTAGTTAAGCGCACCCCTGAGGGAAAAAAATAAAAATAAAAAAATGTCTCGCCATGTTCTTTTGGTTTGACTTGGACTTTAGCCTGTGGAATCGGATTTTAGCTGTAAACTTACATGCATTAGGTGTGAATGAAGTTTTCATATTACTAGTTCCATCACTCAACAAGGTACCGTTAAAATGGAGCCATTTGACTATTTTCCTTTGCTGGAGTGCCCACTCTGAGATAATTATTTGAAAATGTTCAGCCGCATATTATTTTAGCTCCATTAAGTTCAAATGATGACTCACCACTTCTTATTTTACAAGGAATGAAACAAAGACAAATCGTGATAGATGTTCACGACTTCAGGACGTCAGATATTTAAAAAGTATCACGTTCAATAAATGACCACTAAAGGCTCATCTTTAAAAAAATTTAAAAAAATAAAAATAAATCAGCCAAGGTGGCTCTTTCACCAACTCTCGCCTGTTGCCAGGGTCTGCTAGATGTCAGCGTCATCTCTTCGCGGGAATCCATACACGACGTTGTCTACTTTCCATTTTCTTTGGCCTCGGATGAATAATCGGATGAAACCAGAATACATGGCAATGAGAAACTTTGTCAGTCCATTGGCCAAACGTTGTCCTTTTGCCTTAAAACATAGCGGCATGAGAATTTAATTGCGCGCGTGATGCTAAAACCTTCAAGTATTTCATCCCACTTTTGTTGACTTTTAAATGTAAAATAAAGTTCAGCATTTGGAATCTTAGTCCATCGGGTTCATGGGAAAACTTGAGCTCTTTAGGGAGCATCCCCGTTTTGCGTCTCTTCCCGCCGGACAGACCTTTTCATTGTCGGCGCATTTTAAGAGGTCACGAAATAAAGAAGCTCTGTATTGAAAAAATAAAATAACAAGTCCCTTGCGGGTACCGCAGTGGCGTGCGTGGGGCAAGCCAGTGACTCGTGAGGTCCTCCAGAGTCGAGTTATTAGCGTGCGTGGTGCCTATGAGTCACGCCGGTTTCCTCCCCCGCCATTAATCTGTCAGGGAGATCTACACACTCATTCGGGTTCAGGTTAATGCGTTAGTAATTAAAGTGTGTGCAAGTCAAGCGGGGGCTCGGAATGCAATCTCATGTCAATTCGTCATTTTGGTGTCATTTTAATATGCTCGCTTGCTTCTGTGACAAGGGGATGAGTTCACTGTTGAATTCGCCACCAAAGAGGTGATCGCCGTTATCCGTTAGCCTCATGCGGGACGTGATATGCAATATTTTCAAAATTAATTAATTGGCTAACAATGCAATAAAGTATGAAGCGACATGCTTGTATTTAAATATATCCCTAAGACACTTAACAAATGCGATTTCTTCCAAGAAAGTGCTCTGGATCTTTGCCTAGCCTTCAAGCGGGTCCCGGGCAGAGAAACTCAGTGTGGGGGCGTATTATATAAATTAGCCCCACTGTTATGTAACAGAACCTCACTCATGGACACATCTTTAAAAATAAGCAGATAACAAAAAAAAAATTACTTGGTTGTTGAATCAATTTCAAAGTCAATGTTCCATCACACTGTATGCATCATCCTATCACTTTGCTGAAAAACTACAGATTTATTTTTTTTTGTAGGTTGCTAGGGAGGACAAACTCAGCCACGCATGACAATGAGAAGATTGATTTGACTACAATAAAAGTCCAACTTTACAAATGACAAGGTTGCATCAGGCCCGAGACAGCCACAAATGATATTTTTAAGTGTGAAACATGCACCGAGATAGGCTGAGGGCAGGATGAGGTGTCTGAGGTGGCGACAACTTTTTTTTTTCTTATGCCGTTACAGTCAAGTCATAATCCTGTCGAGGCTATTTCTGTGTTTTACTCATGCCATTCTTAGACACACAATAGTAGAAATCTTAAAAGAGAGAAGTGGTCAGTCATTCAAAAAAAAAAACAAAACAAAACAAACAAAAACAAAAAAAAAAACTTAGCAACCCTGGTTCAAATCCGGCATCATTTAAAAAGTTCTGTTGAATTCCTTTCTGGTCCTTTTATCCCAATATGATAACTACCTGAAAACTGCATATTTTTATATAAACTATTTCAAAATTGCAAAAAAAAAAAAAATCCCTGCATTATGAGGTGCATAGAATAGAAGCCACAACAGCAGGTGCGGTTGCGTTATGCATCCACTAGATGGAGCTACGCTAATGGGAATCCAATCCAATAAAATACAGATTTAATTACATAAAGCTTTCACAACTGCTGCAGCTGTAACAAAGCGCTTAACAGAACATTTAAAACACTACATCCTAGAAATCAGAATATCGATCCATATAGAAGCCGCATCGGATTATAAGACGCGCTCTCGGCTTTTGGAAAAAAAATGGAATGCTATTAGATGCGCCTTATAGTACGGAAAGTACGCTCACTGAGGATGATAAAGCTAGTCACGGCGTGAAAAAAAAAAATCTTAAAAGCATCACACTCCACTGACCGCTGCACCTGTCAAACGTTTCTAATTACGATCGGGACCTCGCTGCGAATGTGAAAAGTGGGGTGGGGGCAACCCAGGCAGCCCGATTAGTTTTGATTGAAACACTGATAACGGATTAGCCACCTGCTCACCGGAGCAACACATGTCCTCTTAACTGTCACTGGGAAAAAAAAAAAACAGGAAACACCATTGAATGCGCAAGTTAAAGAAATGAAGCGGCCCGAGAATGGCGTTACTTGGAAAAGTGCAAGTTGGAGTGCGCTCATCAGTGAGGTCGGCGTTTTTACGGCGAAGTGGTACACTGGGTGACTCGCACACAGTGGGTGAGTAGATGTTCGTGTGTGTGTGTGTGTGTGTGTGTGTGTGTGTGTGTGTGTGTGTGTGTGTGTGTGTGCGTGTGTGTGTGTGCGCGCGCTTCCAGTTGCCTCCAGCTGCTCAGATGTAGCTGAGCGGACAGGAAGTGTGGCGTTAAGTGGAATCTCGACTGCAGCAGTTCGCCGGTTAAAAAAGTGCCACAGTCAGATGAAAAAGGGTTAAATGGAACCACATTGAGCTCAACGCATGCATGGACACACACGGGGACCAACACCAAGATGGACTGTCCACAAGATAGTAAACCTGTCAACTTATAATTCAATTGGAAACAAATGATTGTTTTTACACATTCCACATTACACATTTTTTTTGTTAATTCTCGCTATACCGTTGCCACACCTGTCGATGGCTTTTCCATTGTGCATCATCAGTTTGCGTTGTTCGTTTTTTTTTTTTTCCTCCATGGAGACCGAATCAAAAGTTAAATGTCACCCCTTGCCCCCACCTCCACCTCCAATCTACCGCTCTGACGTCAAAGCAATCGAACACTGGCTGGCCGCGGCACTCCCGCCGAACTTAATAACATATGTAGAGTCGCGTAACCGCAAACAGTTGTGCAACCCCCCGGTGGATCACATTCTCTTTCTATTTTTGCCCCGTATTGGCCGCAGTCACTCTATTACACAATAAAAGCCTTATTTTCATTTTGCCTCCACTCACAGTTACCACTTTGTGTGCGCAACGTACAGTCTGGCTAATTCAGCTTTTTTTTTTCTTTTTTTTTTTTTAGTCTCGGAAACAATAAGAACGAGGTAGGTTGGTCGATACACTTTCTGTATGATGGATGAAAGGACCCATTCACAAACATTTCAACATATCCCCCCCATATCAACTCGTGCACTTCTTCAACCTGCTGTCCAAGGGGAAGTGAGCACTTCAAAGACGAGAGGTAAGAGGAGGACGAACCAAGTTTCCAGGATGCTCACTGGGTGACAGCTTTCTCCTTTTCATCCTAAGAATAGAGAAGATAGCTGCTCTGTACCGGGAGGGATGTCGGGGGGCATTGTTGGGTTTGCCAAAGCATACAGAGATCAGAGGAAGATGAGTCTGCAGTCAGTCGAAAAGAGGAAACCTCCATGGTGAGATATGACCTCAAACGCCACCCGGATTCCTGTTACCTCGATTGAAATTAAAATGTCATGCTTAGCAGATGGGCTTCATTCAAATTAGCCAGATGTAATCAGCAATATATACAAGCATACGGTGGATGGTACTTGGTACGCCACAAGGTCATTTTCAATTGTTTGGGGGGTGGGGGGGTTCAATTTGGGAGTGTTGCTCTACTGCAGGGGTGGCCAACCCGCGGCCCGCGAGCCGCATGCAGCTCTTTGGCTGGTTCAATGCGGCTCCCGGGCTTTCACATGACAAGCGTCAAAAACGCCTCAGCAATGGCGCTGCCGTTCAAACAACGGCGCTAAATACACAGAACTAACTACGTCAGCCTATCATCAATCCCGTTACTTGATTGACATACAGGGAAACCAATCAGATGACAACTGAATCGCCGGATTGACATACAGGGCAGGGCACTGTGTGGTCAATGCGGTAACCACTGGACCAACGGGCCGCTGTAGTAAAATATACATGTCGGAAATAAACAGAAGTAGCCTACAGAGAGTCTTTAGGCTAAAGCGACCAGTCAAGAGGTCAGACAGAATCAGCGCCTGTTGTGTTGATAGTGTCGAGAGTTGTCTAAAACTCACACCCGGAATGGGGATCGAACTCACGACCTTCAGACTGATGGGCTGACTACTGTGCCATCGAGGTTCATGTGTTGGGCTCGGTCAACTACATCTGGATTGTGAGCAAAATGACAAGCTAGGGGATTTAAGCAGGCTAACCCTTGAGCTGTCCTCAGGAGAATTCGAACAGTTTCTCGACAACCTTGCTGGATACTTTCCCAGGTGCGGTCTTCCGGACATGTCACAGCGGGGAGGCCTCAGAGAAAGGGGGGAAGGAGACACCATCTTGCAGCTGGCCTGGGAGTGCATCATTGGAGGTGCAGGGAGAGGTAGAAGTTAACTAAAGGGGATACTGGGTAGCACTGTTTAACTTTCTGCCCCGCAAGCGTCGGTGAGCTTTGTACATACGTGCGCTGACACACGTGTATGCACCTTCAGCCATGTTCCGGGAATCATTTGGGTCTTTCGACGTCGTACGCCACTTCTCTTCCAGGTGACCCAGCTGGGGCGTATCAGACCCAAGCCTGCATCCAGATGGTTTGCTACTTTGATGCTATTGCTGTCCTTTCCTTCGCAAACAAGTCATCTGGAAGCGCTCTCTGCCACATCTGCAGATGACTCTGCTCCTTCCTTGGGTGCTCCGCTCCCCGAGGGCCCTGCCCCCGGGAACTGGCTCGGAACCGCTACACGTAACCTCCACTGTTCCACCTCACGTCACTACCTCCCCTTGATACCAGATGCCCATTTGTACAATGCACTTCCTTTTAAAGACCTCCTCGAGCAATATTCCAACTGGTTTGTCAGCTTCTGTAATACGGCTTGCGCGCTGGCCTCACATTTAATTTCTGGTGTGCGAGTGGTAGGCTGCTACATGAACTGCGACCAGAACTCAGCTGAACTTTGGGAGGGATTTAACCCTTTCAGGGACAGCATTGACTTATCATGTTGTCAGGTTACAGGGTGCATGAAAGGGATATGGTGCACCCTGGACTGGTTAGTAGCCAATCGCAAAACAAAGAAGGAGGGGGCAATGTAGACAAACAACCATTCACACCTATGAACAATTTAGAGTATTTAATTAACCGAGCAAGCATGATTTGGAAACGTGAGAGAAAGCCAAAGTCCCCAGAGAAAATTGCCCTACAAGTAGGCTGCAGCCAAGATTCAAACCCTGAACCCCCTGAAAGTGTGATGCGTTGCCAACTACGACGTTTGACCTTTCAAGTTTGACGCCAGAAATTCCCCGGGCCTGCCCAGTAGTTTTCCGACTCTTTTCTGATGCCCCTCCTCGTGTCACATTGTGCAAAATGCCAATGTACACCCCCCCAAATAAAGCAACAATTTGTTTGGAAAACGTGAGGTTGTAAATGCCACCCGGTTGAATAACTTTTATGGTAAACTTCTAGACGTAGCGTCACTGTCACGCATGAACCTCCAAAGACCAAATTTGGATAATTAGACCTTTTTTTTTCACAGATCAATACTATTGTTCAGTCCACCTGTGAGTGTGATATTGTTTCCAAGTTTGGTTCTCGCACCTGTTTTGGCGGTGGTTTATTTGTATCCAAAACTGGCTCGACAGATTCAATCCGGAAAGGGAGACGCCATGCGCAAGTGTATGGGTTGAAACATCTGTCCGTTGACACACACCATGCTCAGATGCATCCCCCCCGCACACACACACACATGCTCTGGGATAGTGTTGTTGTTGTGAGAGGAAGAGGGGTTAATGACTTACATTCTTCAATTGGAAACATCTTTCCGCCCCCCGCCCCCCTCCTCTCCTCAATGACTATTTTAGCCTTTTTGTTTTCTTCCTTACTTTCAAAACTCTCCTCCCTACAAAATGCTCTATGTATGGAAATGTGTTTGTGAGTTCATAAACAAGTTGCAGAAAGTTGCACGTCCAAAGAGACAGAAACAGTTCCATTCAATTCATTTTCTTTTCTTGTTTAGAGCACAGGTCAATTGTGGAAGTCAAAAATAGAGGGGGTGGAGGAGTAGTGAGGAGATGGGCTGGTGGTTTGGGGGTGTTTGGCACACTAGCGACCAGCTGGGGGGAGCTTGGCAGCTCCCAGGCAATTATAAAGGAGAGAAAGAGGACAAGAAGCCACCAGGAGATAACAAAATACAAAAAGTAACCAAGGTAAGGGAAGAAATGGAGCAAAGATGTAAAAACAATAACAGTCATCATCATTCCATTATTTATACTGGTGCTGTGCTACCATTTGTTTGCTCTGCTTCCTGCGTCTGACCTTATCGAACATGAAAACAGCCATGGCTTTGCAAAGAGTGAACCAATGAAACATCCAGCACAAATATTATCATCATTGCAAAGTCACTAATTCTCTTTTTATGATAAACCAAAAGTATGGGAGCTTTTCGTGGATTTGTTGGGCAGTCGGCTGCTCTGTTAAAAAAGAAAAGAAAAGAAAAGAAAAGGGCCGGACTGTCAGCTACCCATTTATTTTGATAGAGCTTTGCTGCCACTGTGTGGTTAGAATCAGTAATGCAGCTTCAAGATTGTGTCCTCTGTCGTTGTTTCCAAGAGCTGAAATTACTGTTTGCTTGTGCATAAAATTGGACACAATCCAGTTATTTATACTTTACTCGGAAAACCACAAAGTCAAGAAAACTGTCAGTCACATAGTTATGTGGTTCTCAAAATGTCGACCGCATTCGTATCACCACACATATGCTGGTGGACGCATTGTAGAATTGGAAAGCATCAGCTTGAGACAAAACATGAATGGATGTTGCAGACCTCCATTTAGTTTTACAGAAGAGCTCGGGGGTTGTATGCAATGTATTGATCTCACCCGGAAGCTGCTGCCACCTGCTCGTGTTTTGTTATTATGTCATTGCGTGCCATCTATTTCTGTGCAGACTGGCAAACGAAAAGCTGGGCACACGCAGAGTGATCCAATGTGTCCATAATAAACAGCTTGTTGCGAGTTATGACTCATCAGATGACCTGCCTCGCGTGCGCTCTTCCTGCATTGGATTATTCCAAGCTTTGCATGCTGTTATCGTGTTTTTTTTTTTTTATGGACTTCATGAATACAAATGGACCCGCCAGCTCATCTTCTTGTGTCTTTGAACGAAAAGAAATGGTCAAAACTTGACTTTATTTCTTCAAAATACATTCAGCAGCACTCAGGATATTTTGCAGTTTGTCAAAGTAAATTGGGGCAAAGAGCCCCTCATTCATACTATCCATTATGACAGTAAGGCCCTAGTTGCTGATTTACATCAACGGTCTCAAACTATTCTGCTGCGGTATTGGCTGAAACCCCCCCAAAAATAGAAGCATAAAAGAGCCAATTTTGGAAAGGAAATGCAGCCAATTATTTCTCAGAGCACTCGTTAGCAACAGCATCCGGGCAACAGCCCAAAGTGCGCGTGTGCGCGCACGTACACGCGCACGTGCGCGTGTGTGGTGAATTGACCTCATCGAAATCTTCAACCGCATTCACAAGATAAAGAATGACGGAACAATAACAACGTTTAACCACAAGCTGGCCGGGAGAACCAATCTATAACGTCACTGCAGCTCGGGCGCAGAATAATAATGAGGTAGAAGTCAAATATCTCAATGCTCGGAGAGAAAGATTGACCTTCCAGGCATTGATTTCACAGGGGTCTGCTCATTCATACATTTAGAAATGTCACTGTGACAACACTGTCGCGGAGTGTGGAAATCCATAGTCCGAGTAGAAAAGTGCAGAGCTCAACCCGGCCAAGTTTTTAATAAATTGGCACATGGAGGGAAAAAAAAAAAAAAAAAAGATGCTGCCACTAATGGTCAGTCTTGGGGCGTAGGAGAATACTTGTCATGGGTTTTCATCATGAGGATACCCAAAAATGTATCAGAATAATAATAACAATAATACCTGTATGCCGATACAGTTACAGTCGCAGTTACTATTATGGTGCTTGGATTACAGGTTGACAAACAGGCAACTAGTCTCGGAATACTTTTATAAGGTAACCTTATACCCACCCTGCTACCGATGTATGGCCACTTATGGTAATCCACGGCTTTGTTAAAGCCTTTGTCAAATATCAATTCTATCCTCACCTGCTCTTCCAAGCAAAGCCACCTTTAATCCACCGTCATTCGTTCGACTTCAGAACCTTGCAAAGCCAGAGATTCTCTTTCTTTTCTCCGTGCCGGTTCTCTCGGTGCCAATGACACTTTTTCTAATTGTTACATTTTTTTGTGAGTAATCTTCCCCTTAATTGGTTTTTCCCATCGTCCTTCTCGTACGATTGGAATGAATGCCTTTTTGTTCTTTTTAGGAGTCTGTGCCTTCGAAGCGTTATACCGATTTGGATTGCGGGGGTTGGAGGGACTCAACCTTACAAACGGTTGGAAGAATCATTGTTCCGTCGAGTGGGTGTGTGGGCTACGAGAGGACGTGGGTTCAGACGGCGTGTAAAGAGCTAATGCAAACAAAGAAAGCCACTCCATTTTTAGTGCCCTTGTGCAATGCGGCTCTTCACTTGCAGTGTGGGCTGCCCTGTAATTCTTCCCTGGCTTGCTACGAGTTTTACTTTCAAGGAATGGCGCCTTCTGAAGGGTGCATTTTATTTTTTTTTTTAAATAATTTACCGTGAGTTAAACTTTAGTGGTGGTAGTATTTTTCTCTTACCCGTCTTTCAGCTCTGGAAAGTGAATTCTCTTCTCTCATTACGTTTGTTTAATGAGCCAAAGGCTTGATTTTACTTAATGGTCAGAGTCATTACAGCTGCCATGGGAACAAATGCCCCCCCCCCCCAAAAAAACAAAAACTCTCTGGTAGGCATAAAAGTAAAAAGTGGATAATGCATAATAATAATAATGTCGTTTTAAAAAAAAAAAAAAAGTCTCCATAATAGCACCTTTACAAAAAGACTGATAATTTTCAGTCATCGTCCGGACAGCAGACAGATTTTTTTTTCCTCCTCCAGGAAATTTGAAAAAAAAAATGTAACAACGCAACAAAAAACACAATCTGCCTTTACCAAAATCTAAAAGAAAAAAAAAATCTGGCTCCACAGCAACCTGTTGCCAAGTGATGATGCTGCCAGGTGGCTGTAACAATGTCCAACCTCAAGGCAAAGCCACTTGACAGAACGCCTCCCCCATTCGCGATGTCTTTGGATACTCTTTCATCGCCGCCATCAAACGGGAAGCAAAGCAGTCTCATTCACTTCAGTATCTCATTTCCACTCTCACGCTGCCTGATAATACATTGCTTACATTTTTGTACACATCCTTGCCACCTGGGGGTCATTATAAGATAGAAATACAGGTCGATAGAAATACAATTGGAGGCTCAGATCCTCTCTTGGCTTCTCAGTATGGAAGGTTTATTAGTCACTCTTTACGGAGGATAAAGACTCTATGCCTCTGAGTATTGTCCTATTGTCTCCTTACATGAGTTGCTGGACGATTTGTGTTCTTGTATCCGTTGCTTGAATACTGTAGTAACAACACTACCACATAGATGCTAATAGTTAGCCCTCGCGCCAATAGTGTTCGCCATCGTATCCTAGCAGAGGCTAATGTGGTTGTTTCAAATGCATAATGCAGCATTGTCTTTATTTTATATTTAGTTTGACAGTAACCTTCAGCCAGTCAGCTTTAAATGTCTTTTCAGAAGAACATTTCTGAATTATATCTGCCAAACTCCTGCTTGTTGTGAAGTGACTCGACACAATGGACATAACTGTGATGTCACACCGCCACAATATTAAATGTTAAACCTGTTCAATAGTCATTATTGTCAATCCAACTGCATGTGGCCACATTAAAAAAATATATATATATATATACGCATGTACCCTGTTTTCCTCACCCTTGATGAATAGAAAGCTAAACCACCCGTTGTAGATCATGACATAAAAACTACACTCCCAGATGAAAGGCTCGCGGGTGGAGAGCACTTAAACATAAAAGAGGAACCATTATTTTGGGTCGAAAAACAATTTGACCCCGGCCCACCTCCTGGGCGGTGAGGCACTTTTGCAGTTTTACAAATGCATCGTAATTAGCTCGTCATTCGGAAAAATGGCCTCACTTTCAGGACGTGATGTGGTGAAAAATGACAGATGAGCTTCATTTTCATCGGCCGCATTATTTCACCTGCACTGGCAAACACCGGCGATGCAAACCCTGAAGAAGAGAACCTTTTTATCAAGGACAATAAACAAACTTCCCGTTCCCACCCGGTTACTGCAACCACTGACAGTAAATGTCTGCGGTGATAAATCGCTCCCACCTCTCAGCACAATAGGTGGCATTTCCGACCAATTTGCGGCTGTCATTGTTAACAGTGAACGCATGCAATTGTGCAGTTAACCAGAACAACTGGCTTAGGTACTGACATCTGGGATTTTTAATTTGTTTTTTGTTTTTTTTTTTGGAATGGATGTCCTGTGTGTAGAAGCATCTTAACACGGAGCTTTGTCTTCTTCTCTCATACACTCGCGTTTGCAAGCTGCTTGATTATTAACCAATTTAATGATGTATCAGTTCCAACGGTGTGATCTACTAAATTTATATGTAGATTGTGGAACTGTATTCATGAACCCTTTCATGCACCCTGGAACCTTACAACATGATAAGCCGTCCACAAAGGGTGAACAGATTGCACAAAGAAATAAAGGAGCAAACCGTTTTTCCACGAACGACGGTCTACTGTGACCAATGGATAGAAAAGAACTAATTATGGTAATCCCTTACGGTCAAATGAACCGCTGTTCGCATCGCGGGTCTGCACAATCGTTCACACTTGTTGCCAATATAGCAGCCGCTATTTGGAATCGTCGTCAATGACATGCAACACACACACACATGCACCAACAGCATGTAGTGTTAGCGCAAACATGTAATTAAGTGCCCGCTACTTGAGATGTGCGTAAACCAGGCCCTCTGAGTACTATTTTTAGGAGGAATTTATCGATGCTGTCGCCCACAGGACTGGAGTGGAAAAGCTTCAGCACCGGTTTTGAACTTTTTTTTTTTTTTTAATTTCCTTTTTTTTTTTTTTTTTTTTTTGTCCTGATTTGACAGCAGACCGCATTTGCAAGCATCACAAACAAATATGACACCGTGCTAAGCTAGGTGGAAGGGACGGAAAGTACGATCAGATGAGTGACGTAGCAACAAGCAAACAATAAAATCAAAGTAGTCAGTAAATAGTCTGTCCTTTTTTTTTTTTGGTGTTTTCTGCAGTGGGGCCGGAACTGTAAATCATTACAAAACTCATCTGGCATTACTGCTAGACCTTGGCGCAGGTATGCAGTCGATTTGGTGTCATTCGATTTTTTTTTTTTTTTTGCTTTAAATTCATCATCTGTCCTGCCTGAGTAAAAGCGGGTTAAATGAATAATAATAACCACCCTAGAAAACATATTTCAATGGCAATCACTCTTTCGCCCTCCCCACTTTCACTGTAACGTATTTGAATATCAACCAAAATTTGATCCACAATAGAAAAATCACACCCTTCATCCTGAGCAGATGCTCCTCTGAGAGAGCACTGCTAAAAATGAAACGTCGGGAAAATAAAACACAACCTGAGCACGAGAATTTTTCCAGCGTTTCAGGAGGAGAGGTAAGTCAGGTTCAATCTACGCCCACGCTGGGAGAATAAAAAAAACATACACACACACGGTATATCCACTGTCTCCCAGGGGAGGCCTGGAGGCTGGCTAATGTGTCTCACTGTCATGGGGGAAGGCGTGATAAACATGGACACATATTGCATTTGCGAGGGAATGTCACACATGGTGGTCTGCCGTGTCGCCATGCAGGGGGTTGTGGATGACGCACGCAATGCGAGTTGGGAGGGTGCGATAGAAAACCAAAAAAACACGTCGCCGCAGATCTTGTTCTTCTTTTGTTCCCTTTAATTGGGCAAGAAAGTACAATATTGTTAATGTGAGTGGGCGGTATAATGATGCAGTAGAACAGCATGATCCCCCCCCCCCACACCCCCTGCCAATCATCATCAATCATGTCATTATATCTGAGATGGACGGTATGTGTGTCTCATTTAAAAGGCATTAAGCGATGAGATGGCATCCTCTAGTGTCCCTTGTGACCATGAAGAATGTGAGTTTGCCTTTCAATTAAACATTCACAGATGCATATGCATTGACAACATTGTTGACATCACAGTAAATCAATGCCAATTGCACGTTAGGCTATGCTGTCAATCGCCCCATTGAGTTAAAGGGCAGTTGCAGTTCTATAAAATATGCTACCATACCACTGAACTGAACGATTTTGATTTTTCAGTTTAAAAACAAAACAAAACAAGCACAAAAAAAAAAGAAACACTTTTTTTTACGACAGTGGACATCTGATCATATGATCAGGTTACAGGATGCATGGAAGGGTTGCATTCCATCTGGATACCTTTTACGTTTTCATGGCACTCATGTTCAAGTTGAATAATAGATGAGCACCACTGAATGAGAGCGCTCGGCTGCGAACGTCACCCAAACCAGTCCTTCTTGAGACCTCTCAGCTCTCTGAGCCTATGGGATCGCTGCAAAACGTCAAAGCGCTTCCGATAAGCCCCTCCCTCTCTCATCTGTGAGTATATAGACCCCGGGACAATGGCAACACAGATGCACGCACGCACGCACGCACGCCGCGGCTCGTGCGACGAGGCTGCAATGAAGACTTCACATTATTGATGGACGGTGACGAAAGAGGATGAGTGGATTCCGTTTGGTACGTTTGTGCGTGTGATGTGAGTGGAGCTAAAAATAACTCAGCCGCATCATTTTATTCTTAAATTCCAGTCCACTTCAATGCAAATGTTTTCCGGCAGAAATATCTTTTAGCCTTGCGTTTTTCAATTGTAATCTTCAGCCCTTCTTCTCCTCCTATCTTTCAAAATTGCAGGCACTTGCCGGCAAGTATCGAGGGCAAGAACCAGAACAAGAGTGCCACAGACAGTCGTGGAAGCAGCTCGTGTAGCGGCAATCAGCCACAACCGCACGCTGAGAGGATCCCCCTCCGTAAACGGGCACCCTTTCCTGCATCATTCCCCAAGGGCAGCGGCTCGGAGATGGGTTGCTCCTCGGGCCGCCAGCCCCCCGCCCCGGTCCTTCACCCAGACTTGGACTGTAGCCACGGCGGCGACGCAAACACCTTACCCCAGGACTCGGAAAACCAGAACGTAAACAGCTCGGGAAGTGTGGAGGGACGAGAAGTCAAACCTCCGGAGTCTCTCCCCACACTCGAGCGGCTGGCTCAAGCGACGGGGGGCACAGAAAAGTCCTGGTACCGCTGCGTATTCCCTTTCGGGGTGATTTCACTGGTTATCGGGATGGCGGGCACGGGGGTGACGTTCACTTTCGACAATCTGCTCCAGACCAAAGTGGTTTCCGTGGCGTTGCTTTGCATCGGTGTCGTGATGCTGCTGGTGGCTGCCGTCTGTTGGCGGGCCCACAGACTGAGGAGGAGGAAAAAGAAGGAGGGGGGGTTCTTTACCACCGATCTGGGTACTTTGTGATGGAGGGGGGGGTCAGGTATATCCCAGACGGAACACTTTGAGCCAGACTGTCACTGACAAGGACAGATGAATGACAATACATATGGACCGGGTGTATGATTAGAAGTTTGATGTAATACTGTGACAGCGCCGCATCATCGCAATTCGACAAAGCGTTTCGAAGAAGGATCGCCACCATCTTGACCACTTAAAGGTCCTGATATTGAAGACATCACCAATATGCCCTCCGATCTATTGATAGCGTCACCCTAAAGTTGCCTCCACATATCAGGGAACAGAAGTAAAGATATGCAAGAGTCCTAAAGACATCCTGATCCTTAACCTGAAACTTGATAGAGCAATGTTTACGTATAGGACAACAATTTTGTAGCAAGGGAAATATGAGTGCATGACAGGGTGATGGGAAGTTGAACAGTTTGTGGATTCTGGCAAAGAATCTCTCTATGCTGACTGTCGAAAAGATGTGGAAAATGCAAACATGGTATGATCGCTTCGTGAACCAACTTTGTGTTGGAGCCCGGGAGATTCATTGAAACAGTAGTAAGGGGAGTCCATTTATATCCCTTCAAGTACAAGCTGTATGTTAAGATGTTCTTGGAGTTAAAAGTCGAGAATACAAACATTTGACGATTGGAACGAAGTCCAACTGTCCTGGTTGGTAGAAAGTGGGCTCTTTATTTTTTTTCACTTCATTTCTGTCGGGAAGTCGGTGAAAATCATTTGGAGAAACAAATTCTGCCTGCGTGGACAACTTCTAAAAGCTTCAGGCTCTCAAAGGTCAACACTTTCCCTTGACCCCCCCAGCTTTGTTGGGATAACCACCATCCAGCTGTGTGCGATCAATAGAAATAGCTGTGATGTGAACGATGAAGCCTTTGGGGGAAATGAACTGGGTTTTTTTTTCCTTTCCTGCAGATGAAATTGCTTTGCCTGCTGCTGTATGTCCTCCTGTTGGTGACCCTTTTGTTATTTGGCAAACAACTCCCATTCCAGACATACCTCAGTGAACACAACGTAACAAAAAATAAAATAAATAACAACAAAACCAACAAAAAAAGACAGCACAACGGTTCTTTTGATCCTCGCTAAATCAAACCGGCTACTCCCACTGACATGAAGAGTCGGTGGTGCGTAACAAGGGAATCCCATTCTCCCTCTATCCATGAAAAGATTCCCACGTGTTCGTTTCGGCGACATGAGAAAGGAATACGGTTCGCGTGGACGATAGCTTAGCGAGCGGTAGCATTTGTGAGAATGCTATAGCTAGCGCTGCCCCTTTCTTGAGCACCCAACCATAGCATGTCTCAAGCCAAGAAGCGATTGTGGAGCCGACATGTAGCATGTACTGTAGGTCAGCCAGTGTACAGTAAAGCACAATGTCGTGGTGATGTAATAATGGCTTTTAGCAGCTGGTGATGTGGTTAGAAGACCCGGTAGCATCGACTTAGCTGTAGCAATGTATTTGATCGTTAATTGCTTCGATTAAATGTTAACTGGGTAAAACTTTTCATTTTGTTTTCTGAAATCACCTTCGGGTTTTTTTTTTCCTCTTTGTGCCCCTAACATTGTAGAAAAGCCCAAATAGGCAACCAAATATTGGCGTTTGCTAAAATGAAAAAAAAAAAAACACATCTGAATGTATATTGAACAGTAAGTGTCTTATTTGTACAGGTTGTAAAGCTGTAACTTCTATTTTGTATAGTGAAAAAAAAATTGCGTGTTTGTATATTGGAAGCGGGCTACTTTTATTTATTTTATTTCTTTTTCATCGTCCTTTCACCTCCAGTGACGAGAGTAGAAAATGTTTTTAAAGCAACTGTCACTTCGAGTAACTGGAAGAGGTCGAATAAAACTCCTCATTGGCTTTATTGGCATGACCCAGCTTGTTCCTGAGTCCCTTCTCCTGTTCTCCTGTCTCTTATTTCTTATATATATATGATGTTTTCTTTTTTTTTTTTTACTTTTAATCGAGGCCGCAGGTGTTTTCTTGACGCTGCAGATAATGCCGATAAGCAATCAAAGAAGGCAATTTTGTGTGATGCACAGATGGAAAACAATGGCTATAACAAAAGCTGTTGCCATTGGCAACTCGCGCAGAATGGCAAATCGCAACATAACATCTTTCTGATGGCCTTCTGTCCATTTTAGATTTTTTTTTTCTTCTAAAGTGTTCTGGGACTATATCAACATCGCTTTGCTTCAAGCGCGTCTTTGGAACGATGGGAGATAATTAGCAACCAGCGGGATAGCAGATGGACAGCTGGTGACGGTTGGTAAGCTTGATTATTTGAATAGTCACCAGGCGGACAAAAAAAAAACAAAAAAAAACAGTTTTTTAGCAAAGAGCCTCGAGCAAGAAAAAAAGTGTGTCCAAGTACCAAGTGTTCATCTTCCTCTGTTCAGCGAGTGATGAAATAGAATGACGAGCCTCAAAAGTTATTGAACTTCCAGGCAGACAATACACCAGTATGATCTTGACAGTCACATATGATTTATCCTCGGCGTAGAATGACTAATAGTGCCGCACCGATGAGCTGATGGGCAAAGATGACGTTTTTTGTTGGGGTTTTTTTTTTGTATATCAAGCCTACTGAGCGTTATGACTGGCCGCTGCAGGACTCATGATGTCATAACTGTGCATTTTGGATGTTTTTGTATGAGGAACTGATGACTTGAGATCCAAGTGTTTTGTGTTACAAACGTGGTCACAGACCAAATTCAACTCATCTCTCAAGGCCCCACGGTAATTTTGTCGCCTGTCATTGAGTTCAGCTCCATCAGGCAACTCAAAATCCTCTAAGAATTCAGTGCACACTTCATGCTCACCACTTGACAGGCAAGAACGGAACGTTTTGCCCCCGCAGAGGCCAAAATGTCCCTCGGGAACACGGCAAGACCAGCAAAAACGTCGAGAAAGTCTGATAAGAAAATTAAATAAAGTCATGAGCGCTCCAATTAAGTCGTTAAATCTGATACTTAGTGATGTATTGATTTTACCAGCCGTGTCCGTGCCCGGCATCTTTTGCGAGCACAGCTGTCAAGCGGGAGGTTTCCTACGAGCACGCCTTCCAACCCGTCTGTGCCCATGCTTTCTTCTTCCCACTCGTTTTGTTTTTTTTCCCTCGTCTTCACATTCACCCATTTATAAGGGATTGTGTCATCCTTGCTCCCTCTTTGCTTCCCCCCACTGGAACAGTCTAAAAATAAACTGAGGCTGACTGGAAAGCACAAGGATAAGAAACTGGGTAGCTATACAGAAAAGGCTGCAATCGGTTGCAGCTCCCTTGTATGAAATCGTGGTGTTACCCGAAAATGGACAACTTTTCCATCCATTCCAGTCAGACGTAACCCCGTAAAGGCAATGAACCCGATTTTCACTCATGGAGACAGCAATTCTTTCACTGCATTGTGTGTATGTGACACATGGCCGAAGACAAATAGCCCCGAATCAATCGTCAACTCCTCCGAGAAATCAAGTCCAGCACGTGCCGCTCATCGATGCTGTTAGCTAACGCTGTTGAATCCAACAAAATGTAAACACTACAGTCCTCCTCTTCTCCAACATTTTGGTTGTGAACTCCAAAGTATAACATCAAATAGTGTTCGGGATGCGAGAAGCGGTGCCTTTTTTTTTTTTTTTTCATTTTGCTGAAAACTGCTCTGAGTCACTTCGAAAGCTTCACTCAGAAGAGCTAATTAAAATTTCCTTCCAATTTCCACCGCCCGTGCATTCAAGCAAAGTAAACCGTTCCTCTTGTTTGTCCACCTGCCTGTTCTGTGTTTTCTTGGGAAAGAAGGAAAAAAAACAAAAAACAATCTAATTAGCAGCTTCAGTTAATTAGCCCCGTATTGAATCGCTTTTGCCTCACTTGAGGCTTGAAGGTCCAGTGTTAAAGGTTGTTCATTACCGCAGGAAAGTCGCCGCTAACGTTTTATCTGACGGCAAGATTGTCGCTTCTCTTCTTGCTCCTTTTCATCCTCCTCCACTCGATTCGGAGCAGTTCAAGTCAACTCGCTTTGAACAAAGGTGACCGCTTCATTTTCCAAAAGATGAAGAAGAGACCGGGGCAGACGAGGCAGGGAGCACATTCGTGTTGGTTTTGTTTTGTGAACGATTGCGGTGCCGCCGCACCAATGGCTCGCTCATTTCCGGAGCCGGCATTATGAGGTGATCATATCAATTATTCAGTTACGTACGCGCGGGAACAGATTCGCAGTTGCTGATGTGCATCATCACATGGACACTACGGTGGAAAATTGCAATCCGGGTTTGCCGTCTGCAGTTTCACCGCATTATGTTTTTTTTATTTATTTATTTGTCAATTTAGGAATGCTTTAATATTTAATCAGGAAATGACTCGAGATATATATATATATATATATATATATATATA